>NC_061100.1:53238036-53260536 GCF_015104395.2 Macrobrachium nipponense
ATGTTACAGACTACTGGCTCTTAGCATAAATCTTACAATCCACTCAGGGGGCATGAAATGACTGGAAGTTTACATAGAAAGAACTATCACATTGCTTGAATTCACTAGGGGATGTTTACTAGCATCACAATGGAATTAATCACAGCATTGAATCAAAATTAGGGGAGTGAGAAGCTGAACAAAGAATGGGGGAAAGTCGCCTTGGAAGAATTGAAATGAATACAGACAAGAGACAAAACAATTCATTAACTACACCAAATTTATGTCTCACAGTACCTGGAAATCCTGGGTTTGGTAGTCTTCTTATCTCCTGATATTTCTGTGCATTATGGAGGTATAAGAACACTTGTGGGATCCCCTCAGAGGAGGTAGGGGGGCAAAAGGGGGGAGGTGGAGTCTGCAGGGCAGGGCTGAGAAAGTCTGAGGTTCTGAGGAAGTTCTGAGGCAGAGCAGCTGGCGCCCTGTCCTTTTAAAATCTCGCTTGGATAGTCCCCTCCCTCATTCAGAGTAAATCCAGAGCAGCCAATGGGAGCAAAGAGGGTTTTAGAGAGAATGGAGGCTTCCAGTTCACAGGGCAACTTGCATATAGGCAAGGATGAATGAATCATGTTATAAAGAGGTCTTATCTTTCCTTGGTTCTGGCTTAAAATCCTGAACACCTCCCCATGCTAGAGGACATTTCAACCCGAGATGGGTTGGAATGGACAAGACAAGCCAGAAACAAGAACAAATGAACAAATATAAAATTATTGAGCCTTCCATAATCCCTTGAGTGGACTTTTATGATATGAACGAGATTAAAGCTCTGCCGATGATAACATTCATGTAGGTTTACTCAACAGGCAGAGAATTTAAAACAATTTAATTACTGATCAAGAACATTAGAGAATAAAGTGTGATGTGACTATAAGACCAATGACTTGCTATATTCCAATAAAGAAAAATCAAATTCAATTACTCTTAAAATGTAATATCACACTGAGAATGACTGTTGAAATGAACAGCAAATAATGATTAGATAAAAACTTAACCTACATGGTTAATAGTATACTTTAATTCTACACATATAATACTGCCAGCTTAATTGTATAAGGCAACACATATTATTAGTGTGCCCAGATGGGGCGATATGACGAGTTCGGAGGTGTGTTAATAGCCCTACGATTTTGTTAAGGGGCTTTGTCTCATAACATGTAGATGCTTAACAGTATTAATTTTATCAAAGGGAACATTAGTGTAAACTAACAAGGATAGAATTAATGAAGTAATTCTCCATAGAGAGGAAATAAGATTGCACAAAATGTAAGTCTCACCAGAGACATTGGCAGTTTCACATAATATAGAGACTAGGAAGTAGTACTAAATCAGCAAATAAATCAAAATTATGCATAAATGAGGCAGGCTTTAAAAATATCTCTAAAGCTATAGCAATTTTTGCATGATAAAATTTTTCCCTGTCAAATGGAATGCTAAGTGCCTAGAATAGGGCATTGTGCCAACGGTGTCACTTTTATTATAGTAGTTCATGACGAAGTACTAATTTATAAGGCCGGAATAACTGGCGGATGTGGCTCTGCCTAAGCAGAGCATACAATGGAAATAAATGACTAAAGACGGTGAAGAAGAGGAACAGAAACTATGAGAGAGAAGATATAGACAGTACAAAAAATAGAAAGTTACAAAAGGATACAAAGGAAGTAAAAGTAGCAGAATCTGGCACTCTCCCCTAGATGGAGAGGGTCAGAATTCTCTATAGAGGGTAGCAATGCACTAGGCACTAGTGTGGAGAGACTTTTGACTCTCATAAGACCTCTGAAAACCTCAACGCCCTTTTACCCTCTTCCTTCGACCTCTCCCATGGGGGCGCTTGAAAGATTCAAGCCCTTTGAAAATGCTGAGAGGCACCGGCTCCGGCTGCTGCGACAACCGGGGTGGCACTGGCACTCGTCCCCGTGCCTAATGCTGCATTCCCTTGGTTCCTGAGTTCCTCGGCCAAATAGGATTTGGCAGTCATTACTACTGGACCGGTTACCTGCTGATGAAGGGGGAGTGGATGAGGTAATGGTATTCGGGAAGGGCTAGCCCGTCGTGATGACCGACTTTGGGAGGGTTTGCGAGGCTGCACTGTTGGTGGAGTGTCCAAAGTGGTCAAGGGTGTCCTGGAGGATTCGTATTAGAAATAGCTCTTCCTCGACTGCTGGCATGGGTAGCTGGCGGAGGGAAATCGACCGGGACTTAGAGTTCCGGAAGGAAGACTCGAGTCTTGCCCTGGCACTGGCACTGACGCCATTCCTGGCTTAGTGAGAGGATTCGAAAGTGGCTCAACGTCCATGAGGGACGGAGCCTGGCACTGCCTGGCACCTTCAAGTGGCAATGGCTGTGCGGATGGTGGTTTTTGGAGGCCCGTGGAATGGGTCTGGAGCTATGTAAGGCCGGCAGCCCTGATATATTACAAAGTAGGAGGCGACTTAAAATTCTGTCCTAGTAGGACGTCATAACCCCCTGGAATATATGATGCTACTGCCATGGTACATATCTATAATGGTGAGGGCGTGTGACTCTCAATCAGCCAGTAGGCAAGAACATCTTGACATCGTTGAGGCTCTCTATTGTGATGAATTGGTGCCTATCAACCTGAGCTACATAAAGAATTTCATCCTCTCAAACGATGGATACCTGCGCACCAGTGTTGTCGAAAGCTCGGAGTTGATGGGCAGGATATCGCTCTCTGGGAGGGTGCTACAAATGTGGGGCCCTGAGCAGAGGAGGGCCTAGAGCTGAGGGATTCGTCACTGCCATGGCTATAGTAGAAACACGAGCTTTCTTGGGACATCCCGCCCAGGCAGCAGTGTGCCCGTACACTTTGCATGAGTCACAGAAATTCTTGCTAAAATCAGGCCTGGGCCTGTTGTTTCTGTTCCATTGGCAGTTATTCTTGTTATTAGGATGATGGGGTAGTCCATTCTGAGGAGTAGCGGCAGCATGTTGAGGAGGATCCACCTATGTGAGGCACTGCTCCGTGGTGTGACCTGGTTTATTGCAACGCCCACACAGGTTTCCGTGGAGGAATATTGGGGCGCTGGGTAGGCTGAGAGGTGGCAGCAGGAGTGATGAGGGAGGCAGGGCATATTTTCTTCTTTACAGAACTCTGCAGCGGATGGTGAGTGTCATAGGCGTCCGCCCATTTACAGTACTCCAGAATAGTTTTAGGACCCTTGCCCACAAAGTGAGTGGCAAGATGTTGAGTTGGAGGACTTCGTCCCCACCTCTGGAGTGCCAGTGTCTTCTTGGCTACGCACTCTGTCCATGTTTGGTTAGCCTCCTTGAGCATGGTCCTCCATTTCTGCCTCCACCAGTCTGGGGTTAACTTGTAAGCTCTAAGGATTGCCTCTCGGACTAATGCAAGATCTTGTCGCTCATTCAGGGGAAGGGCTTCGAATGCAGTCCTGCCCTTTGCCAGTGAGATGCTTGGCAAGGAGGAGGGCCACTTCCTGAGGGGTTGGATTGACGTTCTTGAACACCTACTCAACATGATCGAGCCAGGTGTCGGGTTCGTTATTGTCCCAAGTCCTAATGAGGGTGCCCATGCTGTGAAGGTGAGAGTGTGAAGGATGGGGTGCAAGGGATGTGTCATCAGGGGTGCCAGAGTGGCACTCTGGACTGCCAAAACCAGTTGATGTGCTCTCTCAGCAGTTTTTCTTCTCTCTTGGGCTTCTCTCTCTTTCTCCTTTTCGGGTGCTTGGAATTCTCTTTCAACTGCTTCTCTTCTTTCTTGTGCTCTTCCCTCTCAGCTTCTTGGAATGCTCTTTCAGCTACTTCTCTTCTCTCTTCTGCTTCTCTCTCTTCTTCTTTCTTGTGCTCTCTCTTGGGCTGCTTCCTTCATCTTATCGTTCACCCAACTTATCAGTTTTGCACCCTCCAGCCCCATGGCTCTTCCCACTTCTGTGAAGGTGGACTAAGAATTAAAAGGTGGACCAAAAATGTAGATTTTATTTGTTTTGTCTGTGCTTGTAGTGTCACGCAGTAGAGGTTGGATTTTGAGTTATAAACTTTCCTGGTAGACCCAGAAAAAATGTTACACTTGGCTTCTATGTCACCCAAAGGAAAGTTTATAACTCAAAACCAGACCCCTGCCCCGTGACAGACATACAAGCACAGACAAAATCAATAAAATTTTAATTTTTAGTCCACCTTTTCTTCATTAACGTTCTGTGAGTCACGAGTAGCTTGGATGAAAAGCTCCAACTTTCTGGTGACGTTCATAAACTCAAACTGCAAACCCTCAGACTATGGTAGGCCGGCAAATACGAATTTCCTCATTAATTCGTTAGTTACTGCTTCCTTTTCAATTTCGGAATTCGCTGTAGCGCCTGTTGAGTGACGTTATAGTGACGTATTTCATTATAATGGAATATTTCATAATAAGCCACGTCCTTCTACCGACAACCTGGTTTAGATCTACACACGGTCTAAGGTAACTGAAAGTAAGCATTGTTCTGTCGGCCCTTCGCCACCTGTTCCTGGCACTTATTGCCATTTCCAGTCGTGTTTTCCCCTGTCATTCCCAATCCTAGAATTCCCGTCTACCTACAAGACTCCAGTGAATGACTAATAGATATATTGTGAATTAATGATATCAGTGATCCTACTTTGCTACTATATATCTAGTTAGTTTTGCTCAAATGCATTTCTCATCATACAGAAGAGGTGATTTTGTAGAATTTTACATATGATGTGTAACTTTACCATGACCAGCACCAGCATTTCATTGTCGAATACTTTGACAATTCATGTAAACTTCTCTGTTGTGTGCCTGCTTCTGTAGATCAACAATGCCTCTCAACTCACTCTACCAGTGCCAAGCATGGGGATACATACCCCTGAATTCCAGCAACGTTTACACTTGCTTTCAATACTCCACTGCATAGTGTTATTTTGTGTTGCTAATTTTACTTCTTGACCTGTACTTTCATACACCTACATGATCCTGTAGGATAAGCATTTTGCTTGCAACTTGGTGGCATTTTTGCTTTGATATTGTGAATAGTGGATTTAAAGTCACAAGTGCCATGGAGACAGACAGAGCTCCTGATTGCCCTTTTAGAAATTATATTAATTTATAAACTGATTACATGTCATATTCATTGCTTATCTTTGGAGGGAAATTCTGGTTGCTTCAATATAGGTTTACTCTTATTTTTCTGTGCATAGTCTGCGTGCCACTAATCAGGAAAAGTGTAGATTGCTCACAAGGAATATTTTGAAAAATCAGAATTCTTGGATTTAGTCATTTGCCTTACCCCAGCACTACAAATAATATATATTGTCACGATATGTTCCAAATACCTGGTTATTACATTTACCAAACACAGAAACCTACCTCACTACAGCCAGATACCTGAATTCTCATAACAAATAAAATACGACTGAGTACTCTAGTGGCAATAGTGACCCTTTAAAAAAAAAAGTTATTAACCATGTGAGATGTCAACATTTGAATGCATTAAACTTTGTGAATTTATGGTGAGGTATTCAAATATGATAACGTTAATCAAAGGGTTATCACTAATCAAAACAACTGTAACGGTCACCCTGATCAGTCACTTCAGCAAAAGTTAAGGAACAAAACATATCTATTTTTCTATTCATAATTGATAATAGAAATTCACAGTCTAACTTTAATTGGCAGGTCTAATAAACAGTTCAAATTATACAACTCAAATTATACCATAGTATAAATTTGAATTACAATACCCGTTAACTGCAGTTTCTGGTCTGTTACCAAAAATGGCCGTTCACAAATTTTTCCACTAAATACACTTTTCTGATAAGCGCCCGTTACAATAAACATGCAGTTATAATGTTTGAATAGATTTCACAATCAATGATGCAAACGCAATTCCAAGATTTAACAAGAAATTTCACAAACGCTAAAGAGTGATCAATTCAAAATGCTTTGAGTTACTTGTAAAAATTTCTATTAAAATTGATATGAAAGAGGGAGTGAGAGTGATATTAATATTAAAGTAACATGCTCGGTTTCCCGTCTCTCAGTGATTATAAAATTTATCTTCAGCAATAAGGAAAAGACTTTAGAACATTCCATCGAAAGTAGATGATGTCAATCTCAAGGCAAAACGTTTTGGGCCAAAATGGAAGTGTTTACTACGTGAAATCTTATAGAATATGACCAATTGCCATGTGCTTTTGTGCAATAATTGGACTCGATCTAGATCAAGACATGTTTCTTGGAATACGTGACTCTAACTAGGAATTACGTGCTGGACCAAGAGTCCTTCTTAACTTTGGTCTGTCAACGCAATTTAATTGCTTGACTCAAAACGAAGTGATCGTTGACATCTCCCAGTGACAACTCAGACCTCATGGGCTGGTTTGACTAAATCTCCTCTCTTTAATACCTTGTTGTGAAATCTAATTAGATACAACATTTCAATAATAATCACCATTACACAGAAAACATGATAACTAGAATACTAAACATGATATTTCATCACATAAAGAAAATCATCCTACAATTACATTACACATAGATATTCTGAAAAAGTCATATGTTATGCAATTTACATTTGAATATTATATATATATATATATATATATATATATATATATATATATATATATATATATATATATATATATATATATATATTCATTGAATAGAATGGCTTTTTCACTGTTAACCAGCTTTTTTGAAATTGCTTCATATTTTCTAATTATTTTCTTTACTTCATTGTTCAGGTTACTAATGGACACATAATGGGGTTCTTCCATTTACTCCAGTATTTTTACACGCGACAGCTGTTTCGTCAACCTATACGTATTGACGTTATCAAGCGTACTGATACAAATATGAGCCTACATGCGTTTTGTGACGTCATGAGGACGGAAAGGTAGTACAATTGCCAGATACCTAGTTTTAAGTATTTACAAAAGACTATAGTGGAACATAAAATAAGACAAATAAATAAAATATATGTAAAAACAGAAATTATATAAAATGTTGAAAGTAAGTTATTATATACACATTATACATGATATATACTAATTACATATATGTTTAATTAACTAAATGTCAGTGTGCGCTCCTGTCCGCGTGTGGTGGTCTTGTTCCACGCGGTTGAAGGGCTGCCTCCTACACGAGGGCAAGGATCGGTCTGCCTCACGTTGGATGTTAAGGTTGGGGCGTTGCATGGCGATGCTGACTGCTTCTGATATCAATAAACGATTGTAGTTGCCTTCCTTGTGTATTATTTTGGTGTTTGTGAGAAGTTCTTGTAATGATGGTTTTTTATTGTGGGTATCCACAAAGTGCTGATGAATGGCTCCTTGGTTTCTGTGGGCCTGCATGCGACGTTTGAGTGTAGTGGTTGTGTGTCCGATATAGCATTTTTGGGGGGACTGACATTGCTCGTCAGCACAGACAAACTTGTATACTATATCAGATTCAACCTCTTTCTCCGTCGATGGGGCCGTACTATTTTTCATTACCAATGAGGCCGTAAGGTTTGGTTTGCAGTAAATTCTTGCTGTTATTTTGTTATATGGCGCTAGGGGGTTGGTTCCTCTTCGCAGTATACCAAGGATGGCTTTCCTTTCATCTTCGTGGTGTTTGTTGTATGGTATCTGATGGTATATCACTATTTCTTTGTCTTTGTCTTGTGTGTTGTCCCTCGGGGTCGGGTTATGGAAAGCCTCTAATCTCTTTTTGACAACTTGCTGGATCATGTCATCTGGGTAGCCGTTATTTGTGAGCAGCTGTTGAACTCTGTGATTTCTTCGTTAGTCGCTTTCCACGTTGAACAGTGTGTTATGGCGCTTTTTATGTATGCATTTACCACAGATCGTTTGTATGCATCAGGGCATTCTCCTCTAGCATTTAAGCATCTCCCAGCGTCTGTCTTTTTAGTGTATACGGTGGTATTGTATTTGTTGTTCTTTTGGGTCACAAGTACGTCCAAGAAAGGGAGCATCTTCTCATCACTTTTTCTACCGTAAAATTTAATGTAGAATTTGCTTGGAGTTTATTTATTTATTCTTCTATATCATTTTCGCCCTTTGTTGTGATAAAGATATCATCAATATATCTCCCATAGATTCTGGGTTTTGGGTGTTCTTCAAATGTGACCTCTTCTGTGTGTGCCATGTATGCGTTTGCGAAAAGAACCCCAAGGGGGGAACCCATTGCTACGCCGTCCTTTTGCCGATATATTTCGCCCCTATGTAGAGGAATGGGGCTTCCTTTGTACATTCTTCCAGCATCTCTTTTAAGATTTTTCGGGTATCGGTAATGGTGGTTTCTCAGAGTGGTATATCTTGTCCATGATGATTTGTATTGTTTCATCCACTGGTACGTTAGTAAATAAACTTTCGACGTCCAGGGATGCTATGTCTTCGTCGGGTGCGGTGTCTTGCAGTAGGGTCGAGGAATTCCGTCGATGATTTTAGCGAGAACGTTGAGGGAATGTACAGCGTTATAATTTCGTTCAATTTCTTAGCCACTTTATACATCGGGGATGTCATTTGGGATATAATGGTCCGTAGTGGGTTTCCCTGTTTGTGGATCTTGACTGTGCCGTAGCAGTGTTTTATTTCATGTTCCACTATAGTCTTTTGTAAATACTTAAAACTAGGTATCTGCCAATTTTACTACCTTTCCGTCCTCATGACGTCACAAAACGCATGTAGGCTCATATTTGTATCAGTACGCTTGATAACGTCAATACGTATAGGTTGACGAAACAGCTGTCGCATGTAAAAATACGGGAGTAAATGGAAGAACCCCATTATGTGTCCATTAGTAACCTGAATAATGAAGTAAAGAAAATAATTAGAAAATATGAAGCAATTTCAAAAAAGCTGGTTAACAGTGAAAAAGCCATTCTATGCAGTGAATGTTGTATCCGTGAAAAATTGTGCCCTAGAAAGTATTATATATATATATATATATATATATATATATATATATATATATATTATATATATATATATATATGTGTGTGTGTGTGTGTGTGTGTGTGTGTGTGTGTATATATATATCATATCACATTACCGTGATTCATATACATATGTCGAGCTACAAATGTCCTTTAATATCTAATTCGCTCTACCTCGGAATTAATGTATTTTCCACATATGTTTTAACCGAAGGGGATTTTTTTTTTTTTTTTTTTTAGGTGATAATAGAATTGAAGGCCGACAGGCACGAACCATCGACATCTCCAATTCCAGGATGACAGTGAAGCCTTAGCCCACCCCCGCCACCGCAACAGGATATAAGTTTATGCCGCCTCCCACCTTAAATACCTGTCGCACTCAGGTATTCGTAGTTTTGGAGACTGCATCAAACGCCCTCGTCCTCGTAGCGTTGTAGTGCTTTTTGCCCGCATGTGGCCAATAATATAAGTCATATCACATTACCATGATTCATATACATATATCAAGCTACAAATGTTCTTTAATATCTAATTCGCTCTACCTCGAAATGAATATATTTTCATATATGTTTAACCGAAGGGGAATTTTTTAGGCGATAATAGAGTTGCTGGCCGACGGGCACAAACCATCAACATCCTCAATTTCAGGACGGCAGTCATCCTGGAATTGAAGATGTCGATGGTTCATGCCTATCGGCCGGCAATTCTATTATCGCCTAAAAAATTCCCCTTTGGTTAAACATATATGAAAATATATTAATTCCCAGGTAGAGCGAATTAGATATTAAAGGACATTTGTAGCTCAATATATGTATATGAATCACGATAATGTGATATGACTTATATAATGGCTACATGCTGGCAAAAAGCACTACAATGCTACCGAGGATGAGGGGGTTTGGTGCAGTCTCCAAACTACAAATACCTGAGTGCAACAGTATTTCAGGTGGGAGGCGGCATAAACTTATATCCTCTTGCGGTGGCAGGGTGGGCTAAGGCTTCACTGTCATCCTGGACTTGATGATGTCGATGGTTCGTGGCCGTCGGCCAGCAATTCTATTATCGCCTAAAAAATTCCCCTTCGGTGAAACATATATGAAAATATATTTATTCCGAGGTAGAGCGAATTAAATATTAAAGGACATTTGTAACTATATATATCACATATATATATATATATATATATATATATATATATATATATATATATATATATATATATATATAATATATCTTAAAAAGGCACAGTAGTGAATTGTTAGTCTCAGCTCTTTCTGGTTAGGAACAGGTCGGTTAGAGATAAGCGTTGGATTCCTCAAAGAATGCTTGAATGAAAAACAGCCAGGAAAGATGACCACTGCAATTTGAGGTTGGTGGCGCCTCGGAAATCACATGCCTTGGACATGGAGCACCCGTGTTTGCTGGATGCCATGCAGGGTGTGTCTGCATGTGTGTTCGTAGCAAACGGTATATGGCTTTGGTGATGAGAAATAAGAATAAGAGAGGGCACTCTTTGATTACTTGTGACAGGGTGCGGAACACACCTGGAAGAGGTCTGAGAGGTATTGAGAAGTGTTGCAGACCCATCGAATAAGGTAACGTAAGAGAGAACTTTGAGAAAGTTAACCTTTCAAGTTATAATACATATGTGGGAGAAAGAGAAGTGTGGTTCGGTACACTTCTTTTTTATAAACTTTCATGGGTAAAGTGGTATAGTAATTGTGGTTTCTTTATTTCAGATGGGTTCGATGTCACCATATAGAAAAATGGATTCTCTAAGAATTTATTGACTTTTTAAAATGGTTGTGGTTAGTCGGACATATTGAGATTAAAGGGGGTACTTACTTAAACCTAATTTTGAGAAGTAAAACTATAGTTAAATGGTTTTTTTGGGGACAGGGTTAATTCATTTTACTCCATTTTATTAATTCATTTTGTTCCATTTAATGTTAGCTAATTTGGGAAATAAAAAGTATATTTTTGTATCTACAGGAATTCATTTCGGCCTAGCTTGAGTTTCAGCTAACGCTTAGAGAGATTCTGCCACAGAATGACGGTAGGTAGTTGGCCTGTTAGTATTTTGTTTCATTTTTGTTTAAACGAGTGTCATTTGGTCCAAAAAACATGTTTAAGAGATTGGTGGCAGGGCGTAGGTAGCACTTCCGAAGAGACTATATATAGATTAGGCATATTTTTGGGAGAGTGTTTGTAATTATGTATTGGACATAGATATTTGGGTGCAGCTGTGTGCAGGCAGTCTTTCTAGCAGTGGTTTAGTGTGAAAGACATGTGTTTTCTGTGTTCAAAGGGGGGGTAAAGTGTATTTATGGCAAATTAAAGGGTATTTGTGGCATAACGGGAATAAATTACGCACAGGTGCAATGTGTAGACAGGTACTGTCTCCAGTTCTATGAAGACGTGAGTGTATAATTTTATATTTCCTTCCTTTCTTTTTTCCTCTTTTTTATTGGTGTTAATTTACTGTAAAGTGTGTTTTTTTTATATGTCCCTCGAGATTCGGTGGACATTAGTGGTTTTGTGGTAAAAAAATACGGGAGGAAAAGTGGTATTGTGGGTTACACTCTTATGCTAGAGAGAGAGAGAGAGAGAGAGAGAGTAGAGAGAGAGAGAGAGTGAGAGGGCGAGAGAGAGAGAGACTGAGGCAGTGGCAGCCGTGTGAACGGATGCTGAGTTAAGCGGTTTTCTCTTTACGTTTTTTTTGTCTTCTTCCTTTTTTTTTTTTTTTTTTTGCTCCTGGAGCGACCTTTTATTTACAGCTGATTACCTTGAACCTGAGCAGTGACAAGTTTATATGATGGTTTGTTGAGCGCGGTGCATGTTTATTTTATCTTTTATTGGTGGATGATTATTATTAATTTTTCTGAGTTGGGGTTTGTGTGTACATAAATATATTAATTTTACTGAGGTCTGGGAAGATCCTGAAGTATAAGGGTTTTCATAAAGAAAGCAAAATGGCTGATGCAAGTGGTAAACCAGACTTCCCTGATTCACCGGATTACATATGTAAATGCGGGTGTCAGCCCGTTCCGTGGAGTTGTAGACGGAGTTCTTTCACAACCGGTGCAAATTTTTATTGAGGTGGTGAATAATTATTTAAATGCAAGGGGGTAACAGTTGATACAGAGGCGTTCACGGAGGCGAAAGCCTTGTTAGATTTTGATAACTGTGATCTTTCCTACAGGTGTAGGAGTTTTCAGTATACAAAGTGTCGATCATGGACTGATTAACAAACATATTTAAGAGCAGATTATGGCTCAAAGGAACACGGTGATATGGTGAGAGATTTAAGAGGGCTATATAAAATCCGGAAAGGCACAACAAGCCTCATTGAACATAGCTCAAAGCTTTTTGACTCAGCGGGAGAATGGGTACAGAAATTGAAAATTCTAAATGGGTTAATGGGATAAAGTCTCACTCAACAATTTACATAAACTGATTCATTTTGCGATGCTATTACACGATGTACCAGACACAATAGTGGACAGTTTAATGAAAATATTGGACCTACATCGGACAAGAATTAATTCATGCCCAAATTCAGAAACATATGTCTAAATGTCCCACTGTGGATAGTACATTTTTTAACGGGACCGGAACGAGAATTACGGTGCAAAGAGACAGAATTTCCTTCTCCCCATTTGTGTGCAAAAGTGGAATATAATAGAGGATCGATTGATCAAAGGCAACAGCAGTTGCGTTGCTACAAAGAAAGTATGTAGAGTCAAATATTGTGGAATGTGTAAGAGTGTGGATCACTATTGGCAAGCTTGTCTGTCTCAGATATGGAAAGATGCGAGACTTACACCTCAAAGGTCTGGGAGTTATAATATGAGAACTTCCAAGGCAGGTCACTTAAGAGAGCAAAAGGATTGGCAAAATTTTTGGAAAGCAATCAACAAAAAGGGTACAGATGATTTGTACGTGCCACTGTGGTCTCGTGGGCGACACCCCAGAGCCCAGGCCTATAGCATATGGAACAGTGGAGGATGTTGATATCCTGGTCTTTATTGACACTGGCACTAGTATAAACTTGATGGATCATAATTTGTATCAATCCATGTTCTCCCATTTACCCTTTGAAACCCTCAACGGAGACAGTGTGTGATGTGCAAGCCCATAGATTAAACACCCTGGGTTGTGTTAGAATACGGTTTACGCTGGGTGATAGAGTGTTAATAGAACCATTTCTGTTTATAAAAGGGGTTGTGTTTGGGCAACAGACTTTTGCTGCATGTAGAAGACACAAGATTTCGGTCCATGCGGGTGTTAGTGGTATAACGGTTGGAATACCTGGTGTTTTTATCTATTATGAGGACGCAAGTGAAACTGAGGTTATGGAGATTATTGAAAAAGGAGGTGCATTTGGTAGTGCTAATGGTGATGATACTAGGGATATGGGGAGTGTTGACACCAAAACCCACACTAGTGATACGGGGAATAACTGCAGTGATGCTAAACGGGATATTGGAGGCCACGGTGGTAACAATTTTGGTGGATGTGACAATGGCATTATGGGTGGTGATACTGATACTAATATTGATATTGTTACTGATACCAAATGTGGTGGATGCAATGAGAACCACGGATTGTGATATTTATGGGATCGTGGAATGGGGAGGTACTAACCATAAATATAAATGTGTTTTATCAAAGGATGTTATTTTAATGCCAGGATCAAAGAATATGGTAAAAGTCAAGTGGAAAAACCTGCGGAAGTATGCGTAATTGAGGGTAGTGAGCAACTAAGAGGGTTATTAGCACAGCATCAGTGAACAGTGTATCAAACACTGTTGTTACATGGATAGAATTACTGAACTGTAATGATATAGTTAGGAAATACCAGAAAAATACATATGTGGTAGACCTCCAAGATTGGAGTAACGACAGTGGTTCAGTGGCTATTTTAGAGGGAAATCTGAGTTTTCAGAGGGAGAAATGAAATCAAGGAAGCGAATATTCAGGAAACATTTAGCGAATGCAGATTATAAGAGCATATTGAAGTGGTAAGCGAGCTCTTGGCAGAATTTGGGGATACAGTAGCTTTACAAGGTGATAAACTGGGATTGACTAATGTGTTAGAACATAAGGTAAACTTAGAGAAAGGTACAAAACCTATTTATATTCCTGCATGCCGCATACCTTTCAAAATCAGAGAACAGTAGAGAAAGAGGTAATAAATGGGAAGATGAAGGAATCATTAGACCTAGTGTGTCTCCATATAACTTTCCTCTGTTAGCAGTGCCTAAGAAGGACGGTTTTGTCCGACTATGCATCAATTTTAGATGTTTAAATGAAAAAACAATCGCTGACCGTTATCTCGTCGCTTGCATACCGGATCTTTTTTTAGAAATTGGGGATATAATATTTATAGCTCAACTGATTTAGTGCAGGGTTTTCTGCAGGTCCCCTCTTAGTGAGAATAGTAAGGAATATACGGCCTTTTCATTTACACGGATGCCGTTCGGTTTATCGGGCAGTCGATGACCTTTACCAGGTTGCAATAGACCCGATCGTGCAACACCTGGAAGTGCTTAAGGAAGTACTTAGGAGACTTAGGTTAGTAGGGTTGAAAATTAAGCTGGCTAAGTGTTCATCTTGAAAAAGCAAATCACATAATTAGATCATGTCATATCCAAGGAAGGGGTTAGAGTAAACGACGATAAGGTCAAAGCAATAGCGGATTTTGCACTCCGAGATCAAACAGATATATTGCAGGAAGATATTTAATTTCAATGGGAAAAACCCAGAATGGTAGTTTTCAGAAACTTAAGGACACGTTAATAAATCCCTCAGTTCTGAAATTTCCAGATTTCAGCAAACCATTTACATTAGTGACTGATGCCAGTCAAGTGGGATAGGTGCTTGCCTTATGCCATAGATAAAGAAGTCTTTGCAATAATATCAAGTTTTGGTTCATTTTAAAATGCTATTGATGGGGAATAAAGTAGAAGTCCTTACAGACCACAAGCCATTATTGGATCTTTTTTGTTAATAAGCCCAATTTGTCATCTAAAAGGAGCTCGATGGTTTTTAACTATCAGGGACTTCGATGCAAAGCGGCAAATATATAAAGGAAAATTAAATGTAGTAGCGGATGCCCTAAGTAGAAGTTTTTATGCACGGAAGGATTTCAAGTTGCACTAGTCACTAGCGATTCTATACAATGGATATGGGTCTCATAGAGCAAAGGTAGGATAAAGATGAAATTTTGACAGAAGCAAAAGCATTTCTTATAGGGTACTTAGTCGGAAACGTTATGTTACCTTTTTCAGGTTTAGAATTAGAAGGTAATCTGTTGGTCAGGAAAATTAAGTATAAATTAAGGACTAGTAAAAGTAAAGGAGACACGACAAGGATCGTAATACCGAAAGTCCTAATTCCAGTGGTTTTGGATATAGTACATTGCAGGTTCGGTAGTCCACACTTGGGGATAGAAAAAAATGTATAATGAGGTGCATGCTAAATATATTTGGAAAAATATGGGAAATATGTGGAAAATTTTGTGAAAAACTGTACAGTATGCAATGCTTGTAAACCTGCAAGGATAACTTCCTGCAAATTAGGGTCATATCAGATACCAAGTAGACCTTTTCAGAGAATACATATGGATATCCTAGGAAATTTTTGTGAATCTAGATATGCAAAAAAGTACCTGTTATTGATAATAGAATGAACTTACGAGGATAGTAGAAATTTTTCCACTTAAGCATAAAACAGCTGAAGTAGGTATAGCCTTCTTTCAATGGTATCATTTGCAGACATGGCTCACCCGAGGTTCTATTGACCGACAATGGCAGAGAGTTTGTAAACAAAACTTTAGAATGGGTTATGTGAACGAGCAAACAGGAAAGTTATCGAAGCTCTCAGGAAGACTGTAGGTGGTAATGATAAAAACTGGGATAGATATATTGATGTTGTTAGACATAATATTAACACTATGGTTAGTGATTCCATTAAAATGTCTCCATTTGAAGCACATTTGATCTGTTAACTATACCTCATCATGGAGAAGATACAATCGAAGCATTAATTTCCACAGCGAAGAGGAGAGACATGTTTGTCTCAGCCATAATCTCGAGGCCACAACCCGAGAAATGATAGAAAGAAGTAATAGCAGAACATCTGATGTTAGAATCAGTGTGGGAGATAGGGTATTTCTGAAAATCAAGTGAGAAATGAACTAAATTACAAATTGAGTCCGACATTTGAATGTCCTTTTAGAGTCATTGAGGAAAAGCCTGGAATCAGATGTATAGTCTTAGATGAAAAAACAGGTCAGCCGAAATTAACTCATATATCAAAAGTGAAAAAAAGTTGGTTGTGGTAACTAATATAATATCGCACAGTTTGCATTTTTTTTTTCTGTTTTCACAAATTGATGGTGAAATGTGATTAGTCAGTTTAATATAATATTTTTTTTTCCTCTTTCATTTCTTCTACTATTTCCTTATTATGCGCAAACTGTGGCGACTTGGCGTAAAAACAGAGGTAATTATTTCAAGAGGCAAAACGGGGTGGAAAGTATGACAAATTTCTGTTAAGCTGAGAAATATTATAACAGGCCCGTGTGGTGGTCCCTGTGTGGTGGTCCCTGGTTTATTGGGGCTGAATTTTTTGTGGCTATAATCTTTGGTGGTGGATTTTTTGTGGTTATAATTTTTGGTGGTGATCTGTGGTTTTACGAGCCAAAGAGGTAAGTATTGTGGTTCTTTTGGTGTTATGGTCTTTTGGGGGTGGTACTGCTGCATTGTGGTTTTATGGGTCCCTTTGAATGTGTTGTATTTTTATATTTACCAGAGGTTATATTTGGCAGTATATAATTGTTGAATTGTGATTTTCTGTGGTTTATATCCCAACTAGGTGGTTATGCGGTTTTGTATACGGGTGGTGGCAGTATCATGAATGATTATGTTTTCGAGGACAATTTTTGGGTACCTTTGAGGATGTCGTGGGATAATTTTAGGGAATATGGTTATGCAGTATCAGTTAAGAATTTTGGGCCATTTGAAAGAATTATGACTTCTGAGGTTGCAAGTCTGAATAGACAAGTCCATAGTGCGATTTGAGCACATGAGGTATTCACGGTGGCTTAGTGCTGACAATGCTGTGATGAGACCGGTTGCTGATTTTTTTTTTTCTTTGGGATTGATTACTCAGAGGTTTGCACTGTTTTCAGGGATGTCGATGATGACATTCCATTGGGATGGATGTAAGGGGTCAATTCGGGTCGATGGGATATGTTGCGGCAGCAAATTCCATAACGATACATATTGGCGTAGTATATGGAAAAGAGCTGAATTATATATAAGTTTTTTTTATCTCCATATACATTTTGTAATGGGAAAAGTTGAATTTTATTGTTATTATTATTTTTCTACTACAAGGGAAACTTGAAATTGGGGTTAAGCTTTTGTACATAGCATTTCTATTATAGACAGGAGGTAGAATTTATCTTGGTATATGTGCAAGATAGAAGGCGTATTCAACATTATATTTGATCGAGGTTACTGTATAAACATTACAGGGGTTTTGCTGTATAGACATTGTGGGGGTTTTTGATGATATATTTGTCAGATATAAGATTACTTATGAGGATTCAATGGGTAAAGATTATATTTTGTTTCAGTGAGGAATTTTTAATAATTGACCATGAGATTGGGTATATTAATTGATGACAGATTCGTGTGGTAAAGCAAGACTAGTTATTCTATGTCTATGATCATGTAGACTTTTCAAATACGGACACACGATGACTTTAGAGAATTCCCAACTTCACGCGATGGTGACGACGGAAACAGCTTGGTTCTACAGTACCAGAGGATGGATCCACACACGAGCAGCGGATCGCATTTGCTATGGACGAGATGTCGTCGGTGGATTGTCTCAGGAAACATTCTGGGACAAATCAGGAGTCTACAATCTTCTACAAGGCGGGAGGTGCGAGACGCACTTGCATGGGTGTCACGGAATATTTCAAGTTGACAACAAGGTGGCGGTTACAATTCCTCCATCGGAAGATGTCGATCTACAGTTTCAGTGACAGGGATGTTTGGATACACCTACAGGGTCGCAGAGTCTGAATAACGTGCATGCTGAGTTGTTTCAGGATGGTTTACGCGCTCAGCTGGGCTCTACAATTATTCGACAAAGGTGTTCATGAAACACTTACAATGAATGCTACACAGTTCCAGTGATTGCAGTTATAGTATCCATAATGATAGTCGAAATATGTGTTATAGGGGCTATCTTGCAAACATTATGAACTAGTATATACCGATGTGGTGTGCGACGGGAGTGCACAAAAGACATAGGTGGCCGCGCCGTCTTAAAAAGGCGTTGTAGAGAATTGTGAGTCTCAGCTCTTTCCGGTTAGAAACAGGTCGGTTAGAGATAAGTGGTGGATTCCTCGAAGAATGCTGAATGAAAAAACAGCCAGGAAAGATGACCAATGCAATTTGAGGTCAGTGACGCCTCGGAAATCACATGCCTTGGACATGGATGCCACGTAGGGCGTGTCTGCATGTGTGTTCATAGCAAACGATATATGGCTTTGGTGATGAGAAATAAGAATAAGAGAGGGCACTCTTTGATTACTTGTGACAGGGTGCGGAACACACCTGGAGGAGGTCTTGAGAGGTATTGAGAAGTGTTGCAGACCCATCGAATAAGGTAACGTAAGAGAGAACTTTGAGAAAGTTAACCTTTCAAGTTATAATAAATATGTGGGAGAAAGAGAAGTGTGATTCATATACATGCATTAAGCTACAAATGTCCTTTAATATCTAATTTGCTCTACCTCAGAATTAATATAGCTTTTTAATGTGTTTAACCAACAGAAGGGGAATTTTTTAGCCGTTGATAATAATTTCGTCCTCTCATGGGTTCCAACCGGCGCCCACCAGCGGACTGAGTAGAAATCAGGACTTCAGTGTGTTATCAACTCGCCCCAACAAGTGAGGTATAAGTTGATGCTGAAGGGGTTGGATATCGAATCTAATTACAATACCTGAGTTCGACCGTGATTTGTAATGTCGGAATCGGTATCAACTTGTCCCTTAACTTGTTGGGGCAAGTCGAAACAACAACTGAAATCTTCATTTCTCCTCAGTTCGCTGGGTGCTGGTCCTAACCCACGAGGGGACGAAATTAATATTAACTAAAATATTCCCTTTCTTTTAACATAAATGAAAATATATCAATTCCGAGGTAGAACGAATTGGATATTAAAGGACATTTGTAGCTTAATGCATATATATATATATATATTATATATATATATATATATATATATATATATATATATATATATATATATACTATATATATATACATATATATATATATACATATATATATATATATATATATATATATATATATATATATATATATATATATATATATATATATATATATATATGCATTAAGCTACAAATGTCCTTTAATATCCAATTCGTTCTACCTCGGAATTGATATATTTTCATTTATGTTAAAAGAAAGGAATATTTTAGTTAATAATTATTTCGTCCCCCTCCGTGGGTTAGGACCAGCACCCAGCGAACTGAGGAGAAATGAAGATTCAGTGTTGTTTTCGACTTGCCCAACAAGTTAAGGTCAAGTTGATACCGATTCCGACATTACAAATCACGGTCGAACTCAGGTATTTGTAATTAGATTCGATATCCAAACCAATCGCATCAACTTATACCTCACTTGTTGGGTGAGTTGATAACACACTGAAGTCCTGATTTCTACTCAGTCCGCTTGGCGCCGGTTGGAACCCATGAGAGGACGAAATTATTATCACTTTAAAAAACCAAAATTCCCCTTCTGTTAACACATAAAAATATATTAATTCCGAGGTAGAGCAAATAGATATTAAAGAACATTTGTAGCTTAATGCATGTATATGAATCTACATCTTCTCTTTCTCCCCACATATTTATTATCACTTCAAAGGTTCAAAGGTTAACTTTCTCAAAGTTCTCTCTTACGTTACCTTATTCGATGGGTCTGCAACACTTCTCAATACCTCTCAAGACCTCCTCCAGGTGTGTTCCGCACCCTGTCACAAGTAATCAAAGAGTGCCCTCTCTTATTCTTATTTCTCATCACCAAAGCCATATCTCGTTTTTGCTATGAACACACATGCAGACACGCCCTGCGTGGCATCCATGTCCAAGGCATGTGATTTCCGAGGCGTCACTGACCTCAAATTGCATTGGTCATCTTTCCTGGCTGTTTTTCATTTCAGCAATATATATATATATATATATATATATATATATATATATATATATATAATATATATAATAATATGATATAATATATATGCTGTTTTTCATTTCAGTATATAGTATACATATAGTATATATATATATATATATATATATAATATATGTATATATATGATTATATATATATATATAGATATATATATATATATATATATATATATATATCTATATATATATAGTATATATATGTATATATATCCTATATATATATAGTATCTATCACTATATATATATATATATATATATATATATATATATATATATATATATATATATATATACTGGGAAATGGATGGTATTGTGATGATACTGTGAATGAAAAACATCTGTTTATGTAAAGTGCAACTCAGAGAATGTGCAGAGCTTAGATATGGCGTGAGCAAAACAAACCCAAATTTATACCATTTTTTGGACGGATGAGGCAGAATAGAATTATGCAGAAATTATAGGAAGGACAATTCCACACCAGGGGGGTGAATCTAGACTTGGTTCCGACTTGATGAGTCTATCAGATTTGGGTTACGTGTGTCCTGGGTCATGGCTGCTTCCTGATAAGTCCATATCTGTAAAATAAAAATAAAAAATAAAATTTTTGGAATAGTAACACATTAATGAATTAGATCTGACTCTGAATATTCAAATAAAAAAGTTAATAACTTTTTCTTTTTTCATTCTATTGTACAAAACAGCTATTTCTTCTTTCAAATATAAAATTCTCGAAATATTACATAGTTAGGTCTTAATTAGCCACTCCATAGCCTTACAACTACAGGCAAACAGATTCAATTGTATATTTAAAATTCATTTATTTTATACTAAATAGATTTCACATGGTAAAATATGAATGTATTAGTGAAAATTTAGAGGCTGAAAGTTAACATTTCATTATGACAGCATCTTATAATAAAGAATATTCAATAAAAAACAACTTTGATAACATCGTCACCTAACGAAAAGCGATCTCGTTGGTCATCAAAATTTGTGTGTCCAGCCAAAGAAAGATCTCGCTTTTTATCTGAATGTTTTTGTAATAATCTGTTCCATTACACTCATAGTTGGGCACTGGAGTAATTTTTCGCGGCTGCGTTCAAGATAACTATATGCAATTTAAGAAGAAACAAACCATTCGTTTTCCTCTATCTCTTTATGTGTTCATATTTCCATTTGATTTACATTTAAAACTATCGTTACTCGAGTGTTCGTTTAGTTTTAAAATTACAACACCGAGCGTGCACATCTTATGACATAACTTTCTGGATATCTTTTATGTTAATTTGAACTGATTCTAGTTAGGTTCTTAATTCACATCACTGGGTGGCTTTACTCCTCTATGGCCTTGTAGTCTTGCTTGGTAAACTAAGGCGAAAGACATCTGCATTGGAGGATTAATTTAGCCAATTATAAACTTGGTTCTTAATCAACAGCGGAAGGTATTCCATGACACTAACGGCGGCCAACAGCCCCTTTCTTCTCCTTTATAAGTTGCTTGCTAATTAAGGTTTATTTTGGGTTCTGTTTCTCTAGGTATTATAAAACCTTCCGGGATTTTATGCAAACCTACTGCCAGCTTTATTTTGTGATTTTGATATCGCCAGAATATAATGATCATTCAAAAACCACTGAACAAGAATAAAATTACAAAAAGATACATGAAAGTCTAACAAAAAGTTTGAAACAATAAAGCTTGATTTAAGTAGCTTGACATGACAAGGAAGTAAATGTAGTACTTTTTAGATATTTTCACTGCCTGTAAATACCCTCTCTGTGTAGATTTGGCTAATCCCACTCACCAGTCGGGTATCCTGACAGTGCAACGGTAATGTCGCAAAGATTTTATTACATTGTGGGCCACTTAAACGTTTGAACATTCGTCTTATGGTATGTTAGTGAACTTTGTGCTACTGTTAGCAATGTAAAGGCTATTGCAGGCATTAAAGCTATGATATTTATATAATAATAAGCTAATAACTCGTTGCCATGTATCAATCCTCCTTCCTTTTTAACCCAGTATACAACCCTGTTATATAAGGAATGTTATTGCATTTCTACAAATTAAGAAATTTGTAGCAATGGGAAACCTGATCATTCTTCGCCGTTATGAAGAGAGGAACTGTTCAGTCTTAGCTAAACGTTAAAGTTGGTGTTCTTATATTATTGTACCAAAGACATCTTCGTTAAGTAACCTAGGCTGTAAAGCTTATCCCTTTTTAATAAAATATAGCTGAGGC
>NC_061100.1:53269745-53287245 GCF_015104395.2 Macrobrachium nipponense
TAGTTTTAGAGGAATGTAAGATAACGGTACCCTTCGAATTCGTTCATTAGTTGCTTAATCAAAGAAGATCTCTGAATCATTCGGTGAATTAACTTGCAATAAGAAAGTTAATGTTCTACGAGTATAATATTTTCAGTATATCTTTACTTGTAAATACAATGCCAATAAGTAGACAACGCAGCCTAAGTCCGAGGAGAACAAGAAAATAAAATGAAGGAAGAAGTGTGTGACTAACCACAGAAATAATAGGAGTCATGATTCCTCCCTAAATGCAGTGAGGTGAAATCTTGCCTGGATATAGATGATCAAGACAGGATTTGAACCGGTGACTCTGATTTGTCAGGCCAAACATGTCTACTTACTGTTGGTCAGGCTGTGAGTAGGTAAAACCGTTGCTAAAGGAACCAGTTTCAACCCGTACAGAGGTCTGCTTCCATCATGACAATTTTTTATTGAATATATTTTATGACACTTATCATTATCATTATTATATTCAGAGGATAAAACCTATTCACATGGAACAAGCCCACAAGGGCCATTGGTGCTGAAAATTAAACTGAGGAACCTGATTTTGACCAATTCTCAAGTGACAATTAAATTAAATTAGGAGAACTGAGCAGCCTACATTATATTTCTGGTTACTGCATAAAAAAGGTTAAAAAGTCAAATAATCATTGTACGTTTTGTCTTCAAACAATAGAGAGCAACCAGTCAACACAGACAGATCCTTCTCAAAGGTTGCCTCATTTAAAATAATATAGAGAAAACTGCCTAGTTTATAGTAAGCACAGACACCTGCTTCAGTTTATTTCAGAATGCGTAAAATATTCTTAGGGCAAATGAAAATAGTTTTGGAAGCAAGAGCAATTTATTAGGACGACTAGTGCGTTTGGCAAACACTCAGACAAAAAATATAATCTTTCCTTCTGGCCATGACATTAAGGGTATACTACTGAAGTTTTTCATCCCTTTAAGATTACATATTTATGCTAAAAATCAAGAGGATATTCGTAAGGCTCTGTCTTTAAAATAAAAAAAAAGGAAGTGAATTAGGGAGTAAGATATGATGATGAGGAAAGCTATAATGAATATAGGTAAACAGTGAATTTTGGAACCAGTTTATAATACTTTTGTATTTTAAAGTTAAAACTATATCAAAGTAATTAACTATCATGAGTGTTTTAATAAATAACTTAATGGTTGATAGAAAGCTTAAGTTAACGATCAGCAGCATATGATATGAGAGAGAGAGAGAGAGAGAGAGAGAGAGAGAGAGAGGAGCCGAGAAATCGCTCAGGCGGGTCTCTGACCCCAGCTTTCAAGGTTATCCAGAATTTTCCTAACATTCCATGAGAGACTTGCAAATTTTGTGAGAAAGGGTCCAGGATGACAAGTATCAGGAACAGGGACAGCCTCACCTGATTGCTTAGTTTCAAAACCATGATGAAGTAGTTCAGCCTTTTCCATAGGGTCAGTAATCAATTTACCATATATCTGCTAGTTGTGGTGGAATGAAAGATAACCTTGTCCATCACAGATGAGGCTGAATAATTCCTTCAAGTTTCCTTTTTAAGGAATTATTGTAATTTCTTTCGGCTCTGTGGTAAGTACTATTTGTAGCACAGAGAAATTCGACAAAAATGGTGTCATTTTCATTTTAACAACTTCTCCATACATTGAATTTGGTCTGTTTGTCATGGTAGGCTTATCTGCACATATCATCAAACTATGACTGGCCACTTGTCCTAAATTTCATGACCTGTCTAGGGAGATATTTGACTAAAATAGCCATCAGCATTTCCTTTAACTTCTTCCTTCTTTTTGGGATCAGGATTTAGTATAGTATCTTAAATATGGAGTTCCTGACAAACTTCAATATTTGGCTCAGGATTTTAGCCAGACCATTTTTCCAATGGTGGCACTAAGAATATGCTGATGCACAGATATGCCCATCTCAATGGTGTAATGCTCAGAAGTGCCTATATATTTAACAGACCTTGGACTTGATAATATCTGGAACATCTGTGAATATGAGGTCCAGTCCACTACCAGAAATGTGGGCGGGGTTTCTCAATTAGGTGTACAAAATCGGTGGATATACAGAACTGAGGATACCGGTCATGTTGATCTGTAGAACTTGAATTTAGCCACTCACTGTGCTTTGCATTACAGTCTCCACAAATAACGAAATAAACTTTTCAATCCTATGACTAAGCCATACTAATCCTCTCTAAGAGACAGTCATATATAGAATCATCGATATTTGGATTGCGGTAAACAGCAAATACATATGCACTGTAGAACTTACTGAACATTTTAAAACAGAGAACTTCATGGAACCTACACAACAAATTTTTCTGGCGATAAATAGGTGTTCCGGACTTAGCGTATATGGTCATACCTTGTGTATGTGGGATGTTAAGACTGTAAATAAAGTTGGGTCATCAAATCCCGTGATTAAAAACTCAACCTGTGACTTGTTACTGCTTACAAGAATCACAAATAAAAACATCATATCGCAGTCACGGGCACAATTCTGGAGATCAAGAAATTTATACCTTTAAGCCCCGAATATTTGAGTAAAGGACTGCAATTTTTCTTATTGTGGTGAGCAATAGGCCCAGGGTTCAGCTCAATGTCTCCCGAAAGAATTAAATTTAACAACATAAAATCAGAATTAAAACTAATAAGTAAATTCATAAAAACAGATAATACCATCAACAACAACAGTATTTACTTTATTTAACAAAATTCTGTTGCGAGTATTAATAAACGTCACCATATGTCTATGAAAAAAGAGCCGGAAGCAACTGGTCGACAAGGTGGGGCCAGCGCACCTCGTAAAGCAAACGAAATCTGCCAAGGTTGCCACAACAACTCGGGGAGGATGGATGGATTTAGAAATAAAACGCTCGGAATGAAAAGATTAGGTAAAGACGAAGGCACTTTCCTGAAATCCATCAAGCATCTTTTGCTTTCTCACCAACCTGACTACACAATTTCGAGAAAACAGGAAAGTGAACGATAAAGAGGATAAAGGCAAGGGCATATAAACCCAAGACCATAGAAGGCCACGGTACAATGGCTATAGAACAGCCCAAGGTTGGAGAACAAGGTTTGAATTCAGAATAACCTTCTCTTAGAAGAGTTGCCTGCCAAGGTTAGAGGGTCGCTTCTACCCCACTGGTTTGAATTCAGAGTGACTCTCTCCTACAAGAGTTGCCTGCTAAGGCCAAAGATTCTCTTCTACCCTAACTTGTGAAGGTAAGAACGTCACTCCCTGAAGTGAATGTTGCTAAGAAAAACCACATTAACCCACTACCCACATTATTTTTCAAAATGAGAATGTTGTATTATACAATTACTTAATAGTTACTCAAAGTAAAAAAAAGAAAGTCTTACTTAGAGAAATCTTAAAATAAAAAAAATTTCATAAAGATTTTCAAATTTTTCCCTATACCTTCGACTTTCTCCTCAAGGTTTCTGGTATTTATGTTAGCCACTTCTTTACTTATGCGCCTATATTTAGGTAATTTTAGATTTTGTATCCAGATTTTGTAATTTCTTTACTTCAGTGACTTACCTCCTTTAGTGTCATTACCTGTCAATCGTTTGCGTTTCCTCGAAGAATTTCGGGAAGAAAGTATATTACTCGATATAATAAGCGGGGCAAAAATATACCCAGTGAATCAGAGTGAAGTAAAAGAGTTTTTCTTAAAATATACTGACCATGAAGACAAGTATTCTCAAAAGCTTTGGAGTAATACTTCTCAGGATTGCAAAATAAAAAGATTGACCTTTCATATTACGTGGATTTTTTTATTGCAACATTTCATGAAGAATGCAGCGATTCGTTATCACGAGCGTCCTTGTTTATGTCTCTCTCAAATGATTAACTAACAAATGTCACGAAAAGGACCAGAAAATTTAGAACAGCATCGTCTACTTATGTGAAACAATTGTTTCGAAGGCTTTATATAACCCTGATAACCCCACTGTAATCACGATTCCATAATAAGTTTAGCAGTGAAGGGAAAGTCTTTAATTCCTAATAGACGAACCTAGTTCATGTATATAGCTTTATTTGACTTGTTATAAAAATTGAAATAGCTGATGAGAATTTTCGGTGGCGTGTTTCCTTCGGGGAATCAGAGAATTGCGTAATAACAGTGTGGATTATTTACATCGTACTTATGCAACAGCGTTGGCACGAATGTGCATAAAATGAATGAAACCTCTATGAATTCTATACCATCGCTTGATATGTTTAAGGGTATCGGGTTCATTGGTGACCTTAGCATTCAAATAGCATCAACCTTTTACGTGCTAGTGTTACATGCTAAACAGTTATATTTCAGCTAGAGTGATACTTGAAAAGTGAGTTTCTATAAAGTGAAAATGTAAAGAATATCCAGTCCGACGTGATCACGAAGGATGGGAAAAAGGGTGGAGTGCTTGAAATAACTGAGATTATTGCAAATAGAGTAGAAAAAGAATGTTCAGATGGTAACGTCTTTCTCCGGAGACTAGGAAGGCAAGTGGAGGCTATCTTTACAGTGTTCGTCACTCACGCTCTCTTTCACGGTTACTAGGACGTTTCTCTGGCAAACACTACCGAGGTCGTACGTACTTCACGTTTTTAATGGGCATTATAAGAACAAATTTGCTACTTAGTAATCATTGATGGCATCTAATTATTCCATAATCGCTAAAAATAAACCCGGTAAATATTACATAAAGAACTAGTTCCAGAAAATTCCTCTTAATACAATAAGCCGTTCTCGATATATTTTGTTAACATGGACGCTCATACAAAGGGACAGACTGACAGGGAGACGGACAAATACAATATCTCCGTCTAACTTTGCTTGCACGTCGTTGCGGTCATAAATATATAATATTTACAAGTTCTCTCATAACTCCTTTCTCGGCCATGATCACTGTTTCTGAACGGAAAAGTTGCTTTCTCAGTTCCATTACTTTCCTGAGTATTTAACATATAAATCTACTATACTTTCTTTCTATTAACACTTTCATCTTATAGTAAAATATTAGGTTCTTTTTATCTTGCAGCTTTTATTGCCGTTCGCAATAAAAAATGATCTCTGAGTAGAAATAAGCTACTAAAAATTTATAAGTGAAAATTTCACGTCGTTGACCTGAATGTAGTATAATACGAAATATGAAGTGAATTTATTAAAAGAAACTGCTTATGAATCTATACGTTAAGAAAATGTCTTTTTAATTACAATTACGGAATAACGTGTAACAACAGAAAAGTGAGCACATGAATGATGTCACATTCAGATCTGATAAATGGAAACAATTTAAAGGCCATGGCAATTGTTTTTCTTCTTTATTTACAGTATCCAAGTACATTGTTTTTTTTTTTTTTTTTTTTTTTTTTTTTTTTTTTTTTTTTTTTAGAATATTAGCACATTCTACAAGTTACTTTCATTAAGTTATAAAAAAAAGGTGTCTTGGGATACATATATAGTTTATGATTTAGAATTTCTAATATCCTGAATGCCACTTTATTGAAACACCATTGAAAATATCTTTGCACCGTGCGAATACTCATGTATACTAACTATCATCTATTATTCTATTTATGTGATATATTCACATAAAACTTATGTTCTGGTAGGATTGTTGAAGGGTAGTATGGGATCTCAAAATATTATCTTGTCTTCACTTATTGTCCTGCATGGTATTATACATGGTACCAGGAAGCTTTGTGTGCAAAGACGATAAACTTTCTACATGTAACTGATGGTCTTGTAAAAGCAGTCAACTTCATTAGGTCAAAAGGTCTGAATCATCCCCAGTTTCAGGAGCTTCTGGGAGATATTAAAGCAGAATACAGTGATGTAAAGTATTTTTATGAAGTCAGATGGCTAAGTAAAGCAGGAATGCCAAAAAGGGTATATGAACTTTTGAATGAAATTGTGCCCTTCTTAGACATGAAAGGTAACTCTGTCCTTGAAATGAATGATAATGAATGGAAGTGTGACTTGGTATTTTTAGCAGATATAGCAGACCATCTCAGTACCCTGAATGTAATGCTTCAAGGGAAATATCAACTTATTAATGACCTATTCTCACTGATCAAAGGGTTTCAGGCCAAATTACGATTGTGGAAATCACAGATCAGAGAGCATAACACAGCCCACTTTCCAACATTAAGCAATCATGTAATAAGTGATGAGCAGTGTTTGAAATAAGGTAACAGGCTGGCAGCCTTACAAGAAAGAATCTTCAATGAGATTCCATGACCTTAGAAAACACTCACTAGCTATTAAACTGTTTGTGGATGTGGAAACTATTCCAGAGAATATACAAATGAAAATAATTGAACTGCAATGTAATAATGAACTAAAAAATAAGTATGGTGATAGCTAAGTATATCAGTTCTATAAACAACATTTATCAAACACAAAATATCCCAAACTATCTGGTCATGCAAGGAAGATGATGGGAGTGTCTGGCAGCACATATGCATGTGAACAACTCTTTAAAAAATGAACCTTGTTAAAAATAAATTTCGGTCCTCAGTAACTGATGAACATTTAGAAAGCACCCTACGTGTTGCCACATCAACCATTCAGCCTGATGGTCCAACAAATGCAAAGTCAGCCATCCCACTAGATTTGGTTTTCATTTGGTTACATAAAGAAAATTAGGATATTCTTATTAATTCAAGAACACAGTTATCTCAACGTTTGTATTACAGCCATATCTAATAATAAATAAGCGATGGGATGCATCCATTTATAATACAGATGTGTGCCTGGGTGAGAAATCAAGAATATTTTGTTTAGGATGGGAATGTCAAGAATTTTAGTAGGATTTTATTTTTACAATTTTGTATTATGTATTACATTCATATTATGTATTACATTCATATGTTCTATACCATTTACTACTATTGAAGGCTACCTTAGATTTGCTTCCTCTCACTTGTACCCGCTGCCTCCTGTCTTTGGCAGGTTAACGCAGATTAGTGAGACAGCTGATAGTTTCTGTCCGAACTACTCCATTATTGCTTGCAATACATTGAAATATTTGTGTCTATAAATAATTTCAGACAATTAGAAATGGGGTTAAATAAATAACGCATTTGGAAATCTAACGATGCCTTAGAGGATAACAACGATTCAGAGCTGTTGGGTTACTCATCTGACCAAAACCAAGGAGAAACGTTTAATATAAAAAAGTTTCGTATAGGTTTGTTAAAAATTAGAAGGATTTGCAGGAAATATTGAACCAGCTCTTGTCTCATCTTATTGAGGCTGTTCTTATCCCCTCAGATTCTTTCGGTGATTCTTACAACACAAGTTTTCTAGAAATCTACAGCAGGAAAATTATGAGTATTCCTTAATACTTCATCGACACGCAGTAAATGCTTAAGATCAAACTCACTGAAGCCTTGTTTGTATATAATGAGTTTTCAGAGACCTAGGATTACCTCAGAAATCTCAGTTTAATTCATGTCTTATACATGAATGTCTGAGGGTCTTTATCTTTCAGCTACCAAAAAAAAAAAAATGAATTTCTTCAAGGAAGCCATGGATGAATGCCTACTTCTTAATAATATGAACATAATCTAAATGCCACTGAAAGGTGTCATAGAGCGGGAGAAAGTTTGTGCCAAAAGACCATGAAGCAGAAGAAAATAGCCGAGTATATAAAGTTAAACGGCTATGATATTAGGTTCTTCAATGTATTGTTAGTTTTCAGCTCATATTGAATCTTTCTGTTAGGTTGTGGTATGCTGGGATTAGCGAACACGTCTACAAGGAGGGTCATGGATTTTCAGAGCGCAGGTTGCTTGCCTATGGCTGTGGAATGATAATGTTAAGTAAGATAAATGGATCGTGGGAGAAACGAAAATTTAGGGGCAGGCAATCAGATTTGAGGTACAGGAATATTAAAACTGACGTATTTGTGTTAACATTGTTACAGGATTCTGCTTTAGAACCAAATAGAAATAAGTTACAGCGGATACTCTAAGATGGAATTCAGTGGTCATCACATAGTCAAGCGTTAAAAGAAAGACAATATCAGGGAGAAAATATCCTGACGGCATGACCTATGAAATAATGAATGAACGAATATGAGTATGAAAGAAATTAGTGAAGAATCTATCATCAGGATATGTTTCACGCTCGGTCTCAATCTCGTCGGCAAAGGTTCTTTGTAAACACAAGTTTCCTAACATTACTCTTTGTTGATTGCTATCCAAGCTAGAGCAGTCTCCCACCTGAACTATAGTAAACAGAAAATGGGTATTCGATATAAGACGATTATTTGCCATGGAAACCTTCAAAACGGCGAAATAATAATATTCAGGCGATACTGAAAGGTTACAGGTTTGTTCTAGTCTTTTCCATGTTGTTTGTTCCTCCCTTAGTCGAATCATTTGTTCTTAATATCGTCGGGTTAGTGAAAGTGCTTCTATTTCTGAAATTAATTTGTTACCTTTCCATTATAAATTCTGCCACCTCATAGTTATCCCTGACATATTTTGTTATTCAATTCGGAGGTAAAAACTAAATCATGGTAAACCGCTCTTACTACCAATTCCTGATAAGCCTCTTATAAATGTTGTTTCGAAACAATGGTTGAAATAATAAAAGCTATCAGAGTCTAAGTAATTTACAAAATATCTAAGACGCCTATGGAGCACTGATTTTGTTTACTATTTCTGTCATTTACTTGTGGAGCTTAGACTATATTAATAAATAAAATTCTATCATACTTTTTTTCAGTACTTTACGTTGACTTTTTTTTTCTTGGAGGCAAAATACTGTTTTTTATTTATTTTTTTTTTAAATTAAGCCATGTTATTGATTACAAACCTTTAAAGAATGAAGTGAACGTTACTTTTGTATAAACTCAAAACAAAGAGGGACCTCAAACACATCCTTCAAAGTCGTAATTCATCTGAGTTCTTATTGCCAGGCAAATCGTTTGTACTTGTTTACGTATTCTATAGTAGTTACTATGAGATTCAGAGCCTTTGTCCAGGTGTTTTTCCGGAACAACTTTTTGTCAGTGCATTTGACAAAGCTGTTACTTAGCCATAGTATACTTTACACCACTACCTAATTTTCGGCAGCATTCATTATTACTCATATTATAAAAAAAGTATATTCATAAGAGTAAAATAAAGCAGCTGAAGCCATATGACGTCCTGACTCCTCCCACAAGGTGATGACGACAAACAGCTGTCTCTGATATTCTGAATGAATATTCGTACCTCGTCAAGGCTTCAAGAATGGCGACTATGATAAGTCATTGTCCCAGTGCTTGGCTTGAAGTCTAAATTTTACAATCCAATCTAATCTCATGCAATTGTCTATTTATTACAATGATCGTCACCGTCATATTAGGAAAAGACATCAAAGGAGTTACAACGACTGCCAAAGTTTTCTTTACTTTTATTTATATTTATATAATTTTTCAAAAGAGAAATGGTGATAGAAAGTAATTTCTCAGTTTACCTTTGGAAACCCTTTTCTTCAAGGATTCCAGCACTTTATCCCATGGCATAAATCCTATATAAATTACTACTACTACTACATCTACTAATACAAAGTGTAAACAAGGAGCATTGGCTGTATTTCATTGTTGACAGAAACGGAGGCAAGTTAATGACGTCATTAGCTACGTCATTATACCTTCGCAAGCCATTCCTCCGAGGTTGCTGACCATGTCTACAAGAAGTCGGTGTTACTCTTATAATTACCAGAATTATGCAACTTTCGTAATACATAATACAGTAAAAAATTATTCAGGGATGAAAGATATCCTGTGACAAAGTGTCACCTTTGTCATGTACGTTGATAAAATTTTATTCCGGAAAAACACCGGGACACCGGCAGGTTAATTGTCCAAGGTGAGAACAGAAATTGCGATATTAAAGTGAACTATAAATTGATATATTTACCAATGTAAATCATATGCTTTATGTAAGGCACGTTCGAAATCATTTGTACACTCAGAAAAGTAATGAATAAGAAAGGTCCAGTCTTCCTTGTCATCATAGTTCTTATATCAGGAAAAAATTGATTTAAAAATTATTAGAAGCTGTTGCCTGATGCTACTAGACATAAATTAATCAAATGTTCTCCGTTCAAATGAATAGTCAAAATCGCAGGTGACAGAACAAGCAAATGTTGTCTAATGAGTGAATGCTGAATAAAAGAGTGTAAGAATAACGAACGAATGCATGTGGGGCATGAGGTTTTATCCCTTACCTTCAAACTGTAAATGGTGTGTGTTTTCCTTCAAGCAACAATATTTCTTTGGGTGATACGAGACTGATTTTACAATTATATCTTAAGAGAGCAATGGATTATCAGAAAATGAAGATGTCTTTTGACAATCTTATATTCACTTGCAAGTTTTCGGTGAACTCACTCCTGATAAGAAAAATACGCTATCTGTTTTCTGATATCACTGATTTCAGTTTGACAACCCATTCATTTGCTAGGTTGCATGCATACTATAGGAAACGCGCCATAAACACAATTCGATAATTTTTTACACACTTCACGAACAGATTGAATACAAGTCAACGGCCGAATACTAAATCTAACAGCTCTTCGTACAATTATCCAGCTTTTGCCCAAGACTCGTTTTCCACTTACAGTCGTTGACTTGTTTTCAACCTGTTTGTGATATGCATGCAATAAGCTGCCGATGGGTGTCGATGAAAAGTTGTACTGTACCCTAAAATAGACTTTCTTAACTCCTTTATATCGTGAGGACCAACTTTATTCATAAAGAAATAATATGGCGATTTAAATTGTGTGTTCCTGATGCAAAAGACAGTGTTATATAGTTGTCTCTGAAATATCACCTACGCGTTATTTTTTATCTGAGTCTCTCTTTAATCATGCACGAAGAAAGCCTGGCTAAAAGGTTTGCCATCCCGTCTTGCAACAGACCATTGTCTTTTTTTATATTTTCCTCCCCAAGCCAAAAAAATGGAGCAAGAAATAAAGAATAACACGTTTTCTGTATGAAACAACATTGTTTTATCTCTTGAAATAATTTCATTTCATGAGCAAGAAATCAACGAAGAAAAGTTTTCTGGAAATCATTCTGTTACTCAAAGAATATTCCCGGAAAAAAACTGCGACAAAGAAGCGAATTCGGGCTTAACTTCCTTGAGAATCAACATTACTTGAGTCATACTTGGTTTATGACTTTTGCGTGGTACCCTAAATGGGATTCATTCTTTTCTTTCGTCTGGTTCGTTGTCTTTTATATAACCCTTTCTTGCTCTTATTATATTTTACGAGGAAAAGTCTGCATAATTGACCACTTATTATATATATATGTATATATACATATATATATATATATATATATATATATATATATATATATATATATATACATATATATTATATATATATATATATATATATATATACATATATATATATATATATATATATATATACATATATATATATATATATATATATATAATAATATATTATATATATAATATATATATATATAGTGCTTCAGCATTCAATTATAATATGTCCAGAAGGAGTCCATGATACCAGATTTAAAGGGCCAAGTTTATTACATATGATACGTTTCGCACAATTGTGTGCATCATCAGTCTGTGAATAAAATACAAAGACATATTATAAACAATTACATAAAGTTAAAAGGAATTCACAATATTTAAAAAAATGTCTAAAAGAGATTAAAAAGAGCAGTAAATAAAAAGAGAGACTACTAAAAACACCAACCGTCCATGATCAGAGGTGAAGATGGAATGAGTTACAGCTGGCAGAGAGAAGCGACGACAACTATGCCAGGTACAGAGGTGACGAGGACAAATTACCGTTTAATGAGGGCACCATTCTTTTAATATATAACGACTCCAGCGTTGTTAGTTGGTCTGGATGTTTAACATAATCAATTATTGTAAAATGTTCTTTTTGAATTTCAGTCTTGCATATTATTGAGTGGTTTCTGATATTGGAAAATTCTGGTTGTTTTATCCTTTGACCAGTACGTAAGCTAAAGTCCAAATGGCTACAATATCTGACCCTCAGCAACCTCCGAGTCGATCCAACGTAAGAGCCCGGACATCCAGGGCATGTGAATTTATAAATAACGTTAGATCTCATGAAGGGCTGAAGGCGATCTTTAAAGTTAAAAAACGATCGAATAGTGCAAGGATTACTCGACACAAGCCTGACTTTAAGACATGGAATTTCCTGTTCAATAATACGAGTGAGGTTTAAGATAAATTTTGAATCTGAAAAATACGGAACAGTAGCATAAAATATTTTCTTCGGTACATCAAAAGTAGTTGATGATGGATACAAAAATTTGGAAAGTACCTTGTAGGTGATTTTATGTACTATATATTGTGGAAATGAATTGGCTTTGAAAAAGTTTGCCAAGAAAGTCATTTCATTATGAAATATTTGCCATGAGGAAGAATATTTGAGAGCTCTATTAATTAGCGTATAGATGGTATTGAGTTTAAATGAGTATTGGCAAGAGCTATAAAAGTTATTGGTTAAACCCGTATAAGTCCGTTTTCTGTATACTGCCGTGGTGAATTCCGAGTTATTTCTCGTTACCTTAATATCAAGATATGGAAGGCTGCCATCGCTCTCTACCTCCATAGTAAAATTAATCTGAGAATGAGCGTTATTAATGAATTCTAAAAACAAGGAGCACAATCTGGACATTTTATATATATATATATATATATATATATATATATATATATATATATATATATATAATATATATATATATATATAATACTATATATATATATATATATATATATATATATATATATATATATATATATATATTATATATATATATATATATATATATATATATATATAGATATATATATATATTTAATATATATATATATACTATAGTATATATATATATATATATATATATATATAATATATATAATATATATATATATATATATATATATATATATATATATATATATATATATATATATATATATATATATATATATATTATATATCATATATATATATATATATATATATATATATATATATATATATATATATATACTATATATATATATATATATATATATATATATATATATATATATATATATATATATATATATATATATATATATATATATATATATATATATATATATATATATATATATATATATATAAGGAGTCAGGAGTCAATCCATATTGATAATTATCATTAAAAGGAAGAGGACACACTGATGTACAAGTTGTCTTTATACCCACTTTCGTAATTATCCACATAGTTAGTACATCATCAGGGCTGTCAATATGAAACAAGGTTCCTTGTAAAGCTGTAAAAATAAAGCTAAGAACTGAGAATTGTATAAGCTAAAAATAATCCTTACCAAAAAAATATATATATATACAACATTAAAATGAAATAAATAAACAAAATAAAAAGAATATACAACATTAAAATTAAAGGCTATGGAATATACAGTAAACTAAAAAATATAAATAATTGTAAACAGAACTACTGAACAAAAATTAACGACCGAACTACAGGAGTGACAGCGTTAAACTAAACGTAAACAAATAATAAAAACAACACAACTTCAGCCAAATATAGAGGGGAGTAGGACGTATGTTTAAGAGGGAACAAGCACGTCTTGTAGGTTGGTAGTATGGTCTAAAATACAGAAGTCACAATTATTCATATTTACTGTCGAGTCATTTCTAATATTCGACTATTCCGGGTCTGAAATTCTGATAACAGTATGGAGGCATATGCCACGATGAGAATCGGTACTCGCCTCAAGGAGTCGGCTGGTGGATTCCACACAGGTCCTTGTTTGACATTCAGACAAGCATAGTTATAAACAACAGCAGAGGATACATAAAGTAATAATCGATCTTTAGTTTTAAAGAGTGAACCGATGGTGGAAGGGTTTTTAGGAATTAAATTAACGTTCATGACATAAAAATACTCCTGAATAATTTGCGTGAACGTTTAGTGAAATTTGAAGTCACAGGTAAATGGAAAACATGCGTAATATGTCATTTTTGGGGTAGTCAAAACATTTATTAATTTTCTTTAATGAAATGGTTTTATTTAGAAATTAATATAATATTTGTATGCACCAGCTTTGCAGGACAACAGTTATATATACATGCGTCTGCGTTACGACCTCGGGAGGTCGCGACACATAAAACTTACCTCATCGAGGTATATCTTGGTAGCGTTGACCCTGAGCGGAACATCTTCCTCTTTCTCTCTCTCTCTCTCTCTCTCTCTCTCTCTCTCTCTCTCTCTCTCTCTCTCTCTCTCTCTCAGCCGACCTCAACACAACCTACAAATCATAATTACCTAAGGTCGCTAAATCAGACCCAGAAATTATAAAAAATATACTTTATTTGTAAGAACAAATGATTAACTAAATAAGTAAAATTTTTAAACTAGCGTAAAACAAGATGAGAAACTCAAATGATACGCCAACAAAGAAAATGATAACTCAGGTAGGAAACAAAAATAAAACTGGGGACTGGACCAAAACCCATCCAAATCCCTTTCTCTCCAACAACTGAACATCAGTCTGGATTTACAGTTCATAATAATTCTCCCAACAAAATAAAAATACACAATTACAAGTCATTAGTCTCCGCCCACCCATCCCACCCCAGCACCACTCCTTGAGGGGGATTGTCTGATCCATCTGAGGGAGAGGGAATCCCATATAAATAAAATGCAAATATAATCAAAATAATAATAATAAATTCTCCTGGAACCAAAGTCACATATGAAAGATAGGCCCTTTTGAAATTAATGTTCAATAGATAAAAGACAAAGATACACTTGGGCATAAATGTGAGTATGCTTACCCATATCAGTAGCAAACACACACAGCAGGAGAAACAGTCAAGTCCATGTCGACTGCGATCAATGGCTCCCAAGTAGTGCCCAATTATCCGTCATCTTTTTATTATATAGTGGAACAGACACTCACGCACTCATATACATACAGCTAATAGATCCCACCCATCGGATCTGACCAAAACCAGTGATGAGGACTACAAAAAATGTCCCGACACACGCTTCTCCGATCTCCTGAACTGATGTTCTGCAGCAAAACCATACTATGCACATGCACGATTGCTGAATCATAAAAACATTGCCAAATAACACCAAATACTAACTCCACATATTCATAACGTCGTTCATATACTAATAATACCTATTTCATTGACCTATTTATTAATAACTGCGCTTTGGGATCACCGATATCTCATCTTTTCTGGCTAAAAAGAAACAGAAATAAACACTAATTACAACTTACAGCAGAGCTTAAAAAATTAAAACGCTTCAAAGACTGAGGAATAACAATGACAATTTGACAAAACGGGAAATATTTTGCATTTAAGTGTAAAGTCCAAAGGACTTTAAAGTAAATATATTATAAGAGTCTCACTAGTACATTGCTAACTTAGACGTCGAATCCCTATTCACCAATATCCCTGCGAATGAAATCATACAAATAATTATTGAAAAGTTTTTCCCCACTCCTGAAGTCTCCACTTTCAATAATTTTAATTCTTCAGATCATAGAAAATAGTTGGATTTATGAGTTGCACGATGGCGAATATCTTTATGTGCATCTCGAATGACAGCTGCTGGATAGCTGTCCTTATTTTAAGCACCTTTACTATAGACGTTATGTTTACGACACCTTTGTCCTTTTCAAACACCCACACTATGGAGACTTTTTTTTCTTTTTTAAATTATGCTAATAGCTTGCACAACCATATGAATTTTACATGAGGAAAAGAAAATAATAATAAACTCCCCTTTCTAGACACTGAAGTCCCCGATTTTCTGAAGGTTTCAAGGTTAGTATTTATAGAAAACTTACTTTTACAGGTTTAGGTTTCAATTTTTATAGCTCCTGTGAATTTAGTTTCAAGCTAAATTTCTTAACACCCTTTTTTCTGATTGGCCCTCCTATCATAACGAAATTTCTTTTTTTATAGACATATTTTCAACAGAATTATTTCTCCTTGTCTTTATTCCAACATGGAGTAAAAGGCATTATAAATAGACATTTAGTCTTTCCTCCCCTTCCTTCAGTGTTCCCAAATTAGGATACTAATTCCTTTCTTTTTGTACACAATAGTGAATTTTTACATCTGAAACAAATTTTGACCACTCACTTCCCAGCAGTAAAGGGCAACAAAATTTTGAAGAACCCCAAAAGTCTTGGTAGCCTTTTCAGACACAAGGAACGACTCCCTCCTCAGATGCAGTCGTGCGTCGTGTACCAGTGTACTAGCAATTGCAGTCAGCAGAAGATTATGTCGTAAGTACGCGCCGGTTGCTCAAAGTGAGGGCAGATTGCCACAATGGTCTGAGCTATCGTACTGGTCTTAGGCCAGCAAAACCTGAAATGCCTATTACTAGAAATTTTTCAATAATTTTTAAAAACCCAATAGACTATAAAAACATTGAAATAGTGACCACGACGCAGAAGGAACACATCCTTAATATTTTAGAATCCTTGGTTGTCAAGAAAATTGGTCCATTCACTTAATAACCACTTACGTCTGCCCCTTTATACATAGCCTAGTACCCCTCCCCTACTCTTGTTTACTTCCCAACCTTGTTTACTCTTATTGAACTTTAATCCTCTGGGCTTTACTACTGAAGGTAATCTATTTCTTTTGTCGTTCTCATTTTTCAATTTTTAAAGTATTGTAATTTTGTAAGCTCCGTTGTAAGTTTTAATTAGCATTTATTTTTGTCTCTCTTTAGCCAGAAAAGACGGGATGTGGGTAATCACGGAGCGTACCTATTAATAAATAAATAGGTCAATGATGAGATAACTGTTCTCTCCATCCATACATCCTACTATGAGATTGCTTTGGCGTGCCCTCCCTGAAATATATTTATATAATATATATATATATATATATATATATATATATATATATATAGATATATATAGTATATATATATACTATATATATATATATATATATATATATATATATATTATGTATATGTATATATATATATATATATATATATATATATATATATGTATATATATATATATATATATATATATATATATATATATATATATATATATATATATATATATATATATATATAGTGTGTGTGTGTGTGTGTTTGTGTTTGAAAATCACAAAATTAAAAACCATGGGTTTCCGTATTATAAATAATCAACCTAATGGTAAAGGAACTAGAGTAATACAGCAACAGGAACTATCAGAATTTAGAAGTTTGGAGTTTATATATCATGAGTTAACATGTTACGAAACTATTTTTTTTTCTTAATTTCCTACATGAATATTTTTTTATAATGCATAATTATTCAATTAGAAAATATAATTTGAAGCACAAGTCCAAAATGTCAATATGGTGTGTAATTGAAAACAAAATAGATATT
>NC_061100.1:53294745-53304745 GCF_015104395.2 Macrobrachium nipponense
TCCAATCTGATCTATAACTGGCAGTGCAGTGGTTGTGATGCCACTTACGTTGGAAAAACTTCCAGATCAGCTTGGATGAGATGGTTTGAGCACCTCACCTTGGTAGTCATTTCGTACAGGCAATTATTTTACAAGACCTAGTTATAGTGCAATTAGGGTAACACAGCGAGGAGTCTGGTCACCCTTTACATATCGATGATTTTTCTATTTTAACCTCTGCCCAGTTTGCTACAGACCTCGACATTTTAGAAGTTTTATATATATATATATATATATATATATATATATATATATATATATATGTATATATATATATATATATATATATATATATATATATATATATATATGTATATATATATATATATATATATATATATATATATATATATACATATATATATGTATACATATATATATGTATATACATATATATGTATATATGTATATATATATATATTATATATATATATATATATATATATATATATATATATATATATATATATCAGCCAAACTGATGAAATGAAAGGAAAAACAATTATTAAAAATGAAAGCAAAGATTAAGTGACGTCACTTCCTAAGGGTGACATATTCTTATATAAAATGTTCTAGAATGATCTTACGAAAGTTGATGCAATCTTCACATGGTTTCTCAACAAAGACATACAAGTCCAAAACAGGTCATGTACGTTTGTATGATTGACAGGATCCCAAAACAAAACGGAGAACTCAAGCTCCTCTAATCCCAATTGATGACAGCAATTTCCTGCCTCGAACGGACAATGCTAATTACTTTCTCTGTTCACATTCTATGTTATTCCTTAACTTTAAATTATATTTTTGTGATTCTGAATACACATTACTAGAACATATTAACTCTAAACAAAAAAATACTGAATCTGAAAATATTGCAAACACAACATTTCATAGTTACTGAGAGGCGATATGCATTGTGAAAGGTTCCCCACGTGTATGTGTGTATATATATATATATATATTATATATTATATATATATATATATACTATATATATATATTATATATATATATATGTGCATATATATATAGAATATATATATATATATATATAATAATATATATTTCTATACACACATTACACGTGGGGAAACCTTTCACAATGCATATCGCCTCTCAGTAACTATGAAATGTTGTGTTTGCAATATTTTCAGATTCAGTATTTTTTGTTTAGAGTTAATATGTTCTAGTAATGTGTATTCAGAATTCACAAAAATATAATTCAAAGTTAAGGAATAACATAGAATGTGAACAGAGAAAGTAATTAGCATTGTCCGTTCGAGGCAGGAAATTGCTGTCATCAATTGGGATTAGAGGAGCTTGAGTTCTCCGTTTTGTTTTGGGATCCTGTCAATCATACAACGTACATGACCTGTTTTGGACTTGTATGTCTTTGTTGAGAAACCACGTGAAGATTGCATCAACTTTCGTAAGATCATTCTAGAACATTTTATAGAAGAATATGTCACCCTTGGGAAGTGACGTCACTTAGTCTTTGCTTTCATTTTTAATAATTGTTCCTTTCATTTCATCAGTTTGGCTGACAATTATCCTTTGCCTCTTATAGATCAGTTAATTAATAATATTGGACAAGCTAAGTTTGTTTCCAAGATAGGCTTGTTGAAAGTTTATTATCAAATTCCCTTCGATGAGAATGCTAAGTTGCTGTCAGCTTTTGTTGCTCTTTTAGACTGCATCAGTATACTGTTCTGCCATTTGGTCTGATGAATGCACATGCAATATCCCAACAAGTAATGAATTATCTAATAGGATCTATAGAAGGAGTAAGTGTGTACCTGGATGACATAGTGATGTGATTTGTGCTAGAACATGGGAAGAACATCTGAAGATTTTGAGGAAAGTTTTCAAGAAAATACAAGAAGTAAGACTAACAGTCAGTTTATTGTGTAAAGTTAGAAACCATTTCTTGAAAGAACAATTTAGTCATAGATTGTTTATCCTGTTGCGAATAGTTGGATTCAATACCGGGATAATTAATCTTGTGAGGGGAGGCATCCTGTGCTGTTGCTTTTCGCAATTCATATCGCCTCTCAGTAACTATGAAATGTTGTAAAAGTGTTTGCAATATTTTCAGATTCAGTATTATATTTGCTTAGAGTTAAAATGTTCTAGTAATGTGTGTTCAGAATTCACAAAAATATAATTTGAAATTAAGTAATAACGTAAATGTGAACAGAGAGAGAAATTAGCATTGTCCGTTCGAAGCAGGAAATTGCTGTCATCACTTGGGATAAGAGGAGCTTAAGTTCTCTGTTTTGTTTTGGGATCCTGTCAATCATACAACGTATATGACCTGTTTCCGACTTGTGTGTCTTTGTTGAGAAACCACGTGAAGATTGCATCATCTTTCGAAAGATCATTCTAGAACATTTTATATAAGAATATGTCACCTATAGGAAGTGACGTTACTTAGTCTTTGCTTTCAATTTAAATAATTGTTCCTTTCATTTTAAGAGACTTTTATTGTCTTAAATCATGTAATAATAAATGTTATTTATGACTGTAATCCCAATTTCTCTCTATTTATTGTTTTGAAAGAGAATTTTTAAGATAAGAGTGATGTCTCGTTGCCCAGCCATTTTGGGGCCAAAGCACTGATCAGTTTCCATTGTCGAGAGCAAATTTTGTTCATTCTGATAATAGACCATTCGCATTTGATGGTCCTCACTCTCTCTCTCTCTCTCTCTCTCTCTCTCTCTCTCTCTCTCTCGTCTCTCTCTCTCTCTCTCTCTTCTAAGTTAGTTTATCAAGTGTAATACTATAAATCAGAACAAGATGGCAGTAAGTTCCAACTGCGGGAAGAGGTGGCGTAATTTGGCGTGTTTAGCAGATTCGCAATACGATGAGGTAGCAGGAAGGGAACTGGCATTTCTCATCTATGAAATCAGCAACAGTCCTAACCAAAAGATACAAAAGCATTCATAGATATATTAGAAGGATATAATCCTTCAAACTGGAACAAATCTAATGAAAACATCTTGAAAATAATTGAAGAAGTTCCAAATAAAATCCAAGTGGTCAAGAGACTCATAAAGAAAATATACATAAACCAACATATTCCGACAAAGAAAATGAATAAGGTGAATCTTGTGAATATCCTAATTGATGCATTAGGAAAAGAATGCCAAAAGCATGCAAACTGTGTAAGGTTTGTATAGCATAGTCAATCCACAAAAACCTAATCAGAAAATGTGCTGCATGCAACATTCCGACCCATCCACAGTGTGCTGAGGTAATACAAGATTTGAGAAAAGATACAAGAATTTTTTGTTCAACATGTCTATCATGGATAGACAATGTTATTAAATCAAGATTGAATGTACAAATAGTTTGAGGATGAAGAAGAAGAGGAAGAGGAAGAAGAAGAAGAAAAAAAGAAGAAGAGGAAAACGGAAGAGAAGTAAACAAAAATGAAATGACAGAAAAAAATAAGGAAAACACAAGACAAGATAAAATATGGATGCAGAGATACTCATTGATACTACATATGAGGCAATAAAGCAGCATACCTACGAAGAAATAAATTACGATATGACAACAGAAAAGCAAATCCCGAAGAGGCTCTACCCAGATCTATACAATGACGGGAAAGAGGAAAAAATAGACAAGAAAGACAAAATCTGCAACCTTTTGAAAAGAGGGAATTGCAGATTTGGAGAAAAGAATGTTACTACAAACATCCTAAGATATGTCAAACTATGAAATATATGGTAAATGTGCATACTTAGATGGATATGGGGATGATTGCAGAGATCTGCATCCAAAAAATATGTAAAACCTAAAAGAAGGAAAAGGATGTAAGTTCGACAAAAAATGCAAATATATGCACCCTGTAGCCATGAATCCTAATCAAATAAATAACCAACCAAGTAATAAATAAAATCCAAAATAAGAAAGAAACAATAAGAGAGAAAATCAGAATATCAGATAAAAGAGAAAAGCAAACCACCAATGAGATATGCGAGGTGTCAGCAAAAAATTTCAAAGCATCAGCTCCGAAATTCTACTCAAGAGATAATAACTGTATTTATTATGCAAGAGGATATTGCAGAAACGGAGAAAATTGCAGATTCAGACACAAAATTAATAATTAATGATGAAGGAAGATCAAATATTATGGAAAAGTTGATTTTTTAATGTCAGAATTTCTGGAAATGAAAAAAAGAACAACATACCAGAACAGGAAAGAGACATGGGAAAATCCTTATTACTACCAGTAATAAATGAAGGAGGAAAACAACGCAAACCATCATAGTGATGAATGCGCAGGTTTAGTTACGAGTAACTCAAAAAGATAAAGATACTTAGAAGAACTAACCCAAATGAAAAGAAAATAGATATAATGAATATAAGTGAAACCTGGTATTCCCAAGAGACTGGGAATGATGATCAAATAAAAGGGTTCCAAACTTATAGGATCAGATGAAAAAATAGGAATCAGGGGAACCGCAATATATGGGAAAGACAAAAAACAAGGAAAAATATATGAGAAATATAGTAACTCAGAATGTGAACTAATAGCGGTAGAATTTGAATCTGAAAAATTGATGAACATAGTAATATATAGACCCCCTAATACTAAAGAGTTTGACTTAATAATTGAAAAATTGGATGATATGTAGAAATCACAAGGACTGGACTATTTCTCCTATCTGGTGACTTCAACTTTCCTTTCGTAGAATGGAAAGAACGAATAGGAGATTGTGGTTGTACTTATACATATAAAAAAGAGAGTAATAGTAGTGCAGAAGATAAGAGGCAATTTGAAAAGCTATTAGATATGCTACTAGAATACAACATTCAACAAATAAATCACCTGCCAACAAGAAAGGAAAATACTTTAGACCTAGTATTTGTGAACGAGATGAATTATGTTAAAGAAATAATAGTTTATAATGCGAGTATTTCAAGACCATAATGTCATAGAATTAACAGTTCATTCCAAAGCAAGTGAAAATAGAGATAAGCAAGAAATGAAAAAAGTGGGAAGGATATGGAAAATACAACTTCTACAGTAAAAATATAAAATGGTCAGAAATTAATGAAGAATTAAACAAAGATTGGATAACATTTTCGTAAGTGATGACATAAGGGTAAATACGGAGATATTACATAAAATATTGGAGAAAAATAGTGGAAAAATATATACCGAAGAAGAAAAGTAAACATCATTCATGCATACCAAGAGACAGAAGGATCTTGTTCCAGAAAATCAGAAAGTGGAAAAAAGGTCTTGCAAAAGAAAAAAATGCATGGAAAGTTATAGAACTAAAAAGTAAGATAGAAAATGCAGAACAAAAGATTATACAATCAAAGAAAATGAAAAACGGGACTTGGAAGAAAAAACCCTATTAAATATCAAGCAAAACCCCAAACGATTATACTCATAGGCGAAGAAGATGAATAAAAGAAGAATAGAAATAGGCCCTCTGAGAATTGAAGGGAGATTAACGAATGAAAAAAAGGAAATTTGCAACATACTGGCAGAACGATAATAAGAGAGAATTCACCCCTAGAATAGATAATGAAGATAATGATATAGAAGTAAAGGGATGAAAATAGTGTGAATATTTAGCTGACATAGATATTAATGAAGCTGATATTGTGCAGGCTATTAATGAAATTAAAAATGGAGCTGCTGCAGGGCCTGATGGAATTCCTGCTATTTTGTTAAAGAAAGTAGTTCATTCTGTCGCAAAGCCACTTGCAATATTATTAGACAAAAGTGTAGATACAGGCAAGATATATGATGAGCACAAATTAGCATATATTTACCCCTACTTTCAAAAGTGGATCAAGACTAGAGGCAAGTAATTTATAGGCTGTGAGTCTAACATCACATATTATGAAATTGTATGAAAGGGTAATGAAGAAAAATATTATGAAACATTTAATAAAAAATAATTTGTTTAATAAAGGACAACATGGTTTCCAGTACCCGGAAAAAGTACACAACCCAACTGTTAGTCCACCGTGAGAACATATTCAAAAATATGAAAGCGGAAATGAAACAGATGTGGTTTATTTAGACTTTGCAAAAGCTTTTGATAAAGTAGACCATAAATATATTAGCGAAGAAAATTATTAGACAATATCGTGGATAAAGTAGGAAAATGGTTAAAAGAATTTTTACACAACAGAAAACAGATAGTTATTGCAAACGACGAGAAATCGATGAAGCCAAGGTAATATCCGGTGTGCCGCAAGGTACGGTGTTAGCTGCAATACTGTTTGTTATTATGATTGAAGACATAGACAATAATGTTAAGGATTCGGTAGTGAGTAGTTTCGCAGATGACACAAGAATAAGTAGAGAAATTACTTGTGATGAAGATAGGAACGCTCTACAAAGAGACCTTAACAAAGTATATGATTGGGCAGAGGTAAATAGGATGGTATTTAACTCTGATAAATTTGAATCAATAAATTATGGAGACAGAGAAAGAAAGCTATATGCATATAAGGGACCTAATAATGAGACCATCACAAATAAGGAAGCAGTTAAAGACCTTGGTGTGATGTTGAATAGGAACATGCTATGCAATGATCAAATAGCAATTTTAGTGGCAAAATGAAAAAGCAAAAATGGAAATGTTACGGCACTTCAAAACAAGAAAAGCTGAACACATGATTATGCTTTATAAAACGTATGTTCGTAGTCCACTTGAATATTGCAATATGATATGGTACCCACACTATCAAAAGGATATTGCACAAATAGAGAGTGTACAAAGGTCCTTTACAGCTAGAATAGAAGAAGTTAAGGACCTAGACTACTGGGAAAGACTACAATTCTTAAAATTATATAGTCTAGAAAGGAGAAGAGAACGCTACATGATAATTCAGGCATGGAAACAGATAGAAGGAATAGCAGAAAATATCATGGAACTAAAAATATCAGAAAGAGCAAGCAGAGGTAGATCAATAGTGCCCAAAACTATACCAGGAAAACTAAGGAAAGCACACAGGACATTAATCCACTACGCACCAGCATCGTTAACGCAGCATCTATTCAATGCGTTGCCAGCTCATCTGAGGAATATATCCGGAGTGAGCATAGATGTGTTGAAGAATAAGCTCGACAAATTTCTAAACTGCATCCCAGACCATCCAAGATTGGAAGATGCAATATACCGGAAGATGTACTAGCAACTCTCTGGTAGACATTAGAGGTGCCTCACACTGAGGGAGGGGCCTGGGGCAACCCGAACAAGATGTAAGGTCTGTAAGGTAATGGTCTCTGTATGAGAGAATTTTGGATTCAACATTAAAGTAAAGATTTTATAATTAGTGATTGGTCACTCATAAGTTTTGGATTTAGATTTTAGATTATTTAATTGCCGAGTGCCTTTTTGTGAATCTGAACAGACATTGTAAAAGTGTGTAACTGCGCCTCATGTGTAAATGTTTTTTTTGGTGATTTGCGAAAAAGGCCTTCTAAAACTGGTATACCAAGGTAAGAGTTTTTCAATAAGTTCAGTGCACTAAACTTAAACATAAAAAATACTTGAAATACTGAAAGTACTTATGTTATTCCGGAGGATATATATATATATATATATATATATATATATATATATATATATATATATATATATATATATATATATATATGTTATATATATATATATATTACATGCTTACAAAATTACAGTACTTTCCCTGCATACAATAGATAATTTTGTATACTACCATCCATAAAATTCACAAATGAATACGAAGAAAATAATTGCATACCATTTTTGGATGTCTTAATTATTAGAAATAGCACCAATTTTAGTTTTAAAGTATATAGGAAACCCATGAATAACTTGTCATATATTCAGTTTAACACTGACTATGCTAAACAAATTAATATGTCAAAATTTTCCAGTATGTATCTCAGAGCGTTTAGAATTTTTAGTCATGAATTTTTAGATGAGTATAAAATAATTGTTAAAATAGATGTATTATGTTACCTTCCATATGTTTTGGAACTCTGTAAAAATAAAGCAAAATCGACGTATTACAACCCAACCAGTATTAACAAAGAATTTAAGTATATTCTTTATGTACCATTTCATCGTAATTTCATCACTGCTGTGCCCATTTTAAAAGCTATTGATATTAAATAGTATTTAAATATCATAATATTTTCAGAAATAAACTAATTGAGAATAGCCCCCAAAATTCAAACAATATTATTTTCAGTATTCCTTGTAAAGAACGTAATGAGATTTATAAAGGGCAAACATCAAAAGAACTAAAGATAAGTTGCTCTCTGCTCATATATGCCATATCAAGAGGTTTAACAATGATGACATTGCGGATCATTGGCTTAGAACACGCTATGCTATTAATTGGGATAATTCCTTGATATTCTGCAGGGAGAAAGATCACCACAAAAGTAATCTGTTGAGTGCATTTTTATTGAAGCCACATCAACAAGGAATGTAAATATCCATCCTGAATTATACCTTGATCCTCTTTCCTTGTCTCTTTTGCTTAAAGGATATGTTGCCCAGATTAACAAACTGTAACCCTGCTTACTCTTTCTGTTTTCGTCTATAAAGGTTTGTCAGCTTCTATTATATTCAGTGTGAACTTGAAAATGTAAAATATACTACGAAAGTACTTGTTCCAAGCCCCCAGTTTCACTTACCTTTCTATCTTGAATTTAATGATATATATATATATATATATATATATATATATATATATATATATATATATATATGAAATATATATATATATATCTATATATATATATATATATATATATATATATATATATATATGTATATATATATATAAAGATATAGCCATGAAGGAAAAATAAACAACGGAGTATCCGCGAGACCTTGCTATGTTCAAACGTCCTTTACTAAGCAGATGAACCGACATACATGAGGAAAAAGACAAAATAAGAAGATTCGTATAACTGACAGATAGGGATTATAAAAAGATTAGTACCCAGAATCCGACACATCTGGAAGATGAGTAACCTTCCCAAACAAGCATAAACAATGGGTGCAATTAAAAGATTAAGACAATCATCTCAGATACAAGGACAAGACAATTAATGGATTATAGGTGACAGCTATTCAGAACTTTGGTAAACAAAAGCATATTCACAATACATGTTAGACATACTTGCAACGAAGATAACTCTAAGGCAACTAATTTTTTATTTAAGTCTGTAATTATATCTTTGAGGTCATTCTTAAACATGTTACAAATACAAGGGAGTAAATGAAAAAGGCCACGACTAACAATGAAATTACAATGAAAAGTAAGTTGCATTAAAACAGATTCTAAAAGATTTCGTGATAAGACATCTCTTGACTTTGATAACCAACCCAATTTATTCAGTGATTGTTTTCACTTAAATGAATGAATATTGCATTAGACGTTTGCCCAGGTTTTTACAGAATATTTATGCTGGCTTAGCCCTTACTTCTAGGCCCTTCTTGCTAGACTGGCCCGATTAAATAAAATGAGGGACAATCCATACATGGAACTTTATATATTATGTTGTGCATTTTCTCTTGGGGCCATTTTTTATTAACATTCCTTTTAGTGTGTTATTATAGGGAAAAAGCAAGGTTGACATTAAAAGCTTTTAACAATTATTTAATGGTTTCAAATCTGTTAAAATAAGGCAAACTTAAAATGTTCTTAGAATTTTCTTTCTGCGTGTTACTTACACTATAAAACTTTTTGTGGGCTTTATTATAACAAATATCTATTATATGTGAAGGATAGCATAAATATTTCCCTATTTTTCTTATGTATTCAATTTCTTGATCCAAATATTCAAGTAAGTCATCTACAGGCACTTTTGTCTCTTTATTTACAAAAGTGCCTCTAGATGACTTACTTGAATATTTGGAGGATGAATTAGAACGTCATGACATTCCCTTAAGTGTAGCAAACCTTATTAGTCTCATAAGGTTATGTA
>NC_061100.1:53312245-53349745 GCF_015104395.2 Macrobrachium nipponense
TAATCTAGGTTTAATATCCTGATACCTTACAGCCAATGTTCAATAGTTTGTACAAACATTTTATAGTACTTTAAAATTTGCTGTACTACCTGAAACTATTTAGAGGGATACAATTGATATTGTAATTTGCAGGGCTGTATAAATCTTGCCATTACATACACTGATGTATATGATGGCTTGCACTTTCTGGTTACTTCTTATTAGAATAAATCTGCTTTGGTAGCCATTATTGTTGCCGCTTAATATAATCTGGACTTTAAAGTCTTGCAGAAACTTAAGCTCATACATACCCATGAGGTTTGAAAATGCATTTTGGCAGAAAATGCTTGCTGCATATGCATGATCCATCATTTGGTTCTTTATCCCTTCTGCAGTTTCTAACCCAGGTAAGGTAGCAGTCTTGCTCTTTGTTCTTGTCAGGAAATCTTAAAAACAAAATTGACAAAAAACAGTCACTAATCTCACATGTCATATATTAACAACAGGCTTCCTACACTGACCTGTAGACGTTTTTAAGGTATATTTGAACCTCCGAGGCTACTCACAGATCTTATTAGAGAAATTATTTATTTAATTACAGTATACATGTAATTACAATCTGCATTAATTCATATTCATACAGTTGTGATTTAGGGGAGAGTACACTGTACGTACTGTACAGAACGAGATCAAAGCATTGGAACTTTGACATAGAAGCTAATTGTTCAACTTCATATACAATTTTTACCAGGAGGTACAATTATATAAAGCTATATATGTCAAAGTCATACTGACCTGTAATTCAACGTAATTCTTTACGTTGTACAGTCTAAGTTAGGCTAGCCTGTAAGAATGACTTATACTTTCATCGCTAGCCAAGACGTGTGTGGTAGTATTTCATATTTCATAGCCTGTGGAGAGGGCCAGATAGAAAAATCAGCATTCCCGAAGGTAACACCAAATTAGGCTACCTTTTCTAAGCAAGGGTTAGGCTACGGTAGGCTACCCTTAGTTATTTCATGATCAATCTTGGTAGACTCTTCAGGTTGCTTTTCTTATCCACAAAATATGAAGATTTCACAGAAACTGATTTATTTTTAATACAGTTAACAAATACAAAATTTCTTTTCAGTGCACGCACTGCCATATAATATAATAATAATATATATATATATATATATATATATATATATATATATATATATATATATATATATATATGTATACATATATTTAATCACTATTCCTTCTTACATTTATAGTTCAAGGGATAAACAAAGGTCAAAGAGCATAGAAATACACACACACACACCTATATATATATATACATATATATATATATATATATATATATATATATATATATATATATATATATATATATATATATATATACACACACACTTCTTATATATATATACATTTAATATATATAAATATATATATATATTATATATATATATATATATATATATAGATTATATCTAAATATATATACATCACCACTTCTTCATTTTAGGTTCAAAGAATAAATAAAAAATCAAACACCATAGACAAATTCGGACGCTGAGTACAACCTTTTTTACAAAAAGCTTTCTTTTTGGAAGAAAGACGTTCACTTTCTCAGGAAAGAAATGCAAAAGCGTGGTATTGGGGTAAGGTGTAGAGGTGGGGAAGCGATGTACGCAGGGGCTTAGACGAAGTCAAATAAGAACATCGAATTAAAGTTCAAAGGAGAACGAATTCTTTTTTCTGTCATATTTTGGAAATGGTTATTTCTTTCCATAGCTACTGACTGATTTCCTTTGGTTGTGTTCTTAGAAAGCAATTGTTTGATCTTCAGTTGGAATTCTGATTATCAAGGGAAGCACATCCAAAAATTAGGTAAGTTTCAATTCGAGGCTTGATTCATAACCAAACTGACAAAGATGCTCTTATATGGACATTCATTGTATTTCACTGTAAAGCACTTTAATTAAAACTGGGTGAAAGCAGAATAAGGAAGCTAAATATAATTTGTAAATTCTCGTATAAACCATAGTTGTTCCTAAGCTGAATGCCTTCTACACCATCAGCTGCCTCAAAGAATTACTTATAAAACTCACTTGGATCAAATTCGCCCATATAAATACTATATGTTGAATACAGTAGGTTTAGATTTTTTTCTAAACAATAGTTTGACTTCCCTTCCATGGTTTTCATCCCTTAAAGTACAGTCCATTCTATTGTGGTCCTGGTCTCTCACAGCAACTCTATAGCAAGTTTCCTATCAGCAGAAGTTGTCTTCTTTTATTCATGGTCTCTCTACATTTGTTTTGGTAATTCGTCCCTTTAACACCTGACTTTCCGTCCTCGCACTCCTGGTTATTTCATTAAAGTCTGAAAACTGCATAAGTACACGCTTTGAGAGGGTATTACGTAACATAAAATACACCACCAAATTGTTGAATTTGTTGGTTTATTGACCCTTTTACTCACAACTTTTTTCCATCTGGAAAGATTTTGAGCTCTACCTCTTTGAGGTTCCTCTAAGCCCCACAACCTCCCATTCTTCAAGAGACGACTCCATCTGTTCCTTTAGTGGTAAACATTCCAGATTTTCTTTGTATTTTCATTTATGGTCTTGATACAGTACCAGGTTGCCCATCATGTAGACCACTTTCTTGTAAAACTAAGACTATTCTTCTTAGCTGAGCTATGACTTGACTCGCGTGTTTTACAACTCAACTCGGAAGTATACCGCCATGTTATTCAGTTTTCCTATCTTATTTATTAGTGGTTGTATATTATTCTCGCTAGTGTTTTACTGTTTATTCCAATCTTCCATCTGGTTTAGATATTTTCCCATATGGGTATTCGATTCTATGGAGCTCTTTAGGATGCTGGTTGTCTATTAGACTTGTTGCATATGTATGCATGTGTGTAAGTTCTAAATAACAGCAATCAAAGTATGTAGAAAATAATGTCGTCCCCCCAATCAAAATAAGTTCATATTCAGCACATTCCCTTTGCATTCTGTTGTTTATCTAATTTTATGACTTACACCTTGGCCTTTCCTCCCATGATTCTTGATTTTTATTTTAGTTTGAGATATTAAACGGACGTTTGAAAAGCAGCAAAATAGTCTCATTTGTTTCCAAACTATTATTGTCTGCAAATTATCTATACACAGATGATTTTGACCACTCACGTATGCGTAGTTGAGTCGAAAAGTTGGTTATTGGATAACTAAAATAAATAAGTCATAGCTACGTTATGAGAACCAGGGAGCAGATATGGAAATGATAATTGAGTGTTCCATACATGTTGTGTTTCGATTTCGTATATTTTGCACATAGCCAAGGAACAAACGAAAGGCTCAGTACATTTTCACTTTTCATTTTGAATTTGAGAGTTCAATTTTGATTAAGATGAATTCATTTGCTCTCTGTTTATATAAAGCAGATTGTTGCTTGATTATTATTTCCCATATTAATTTCCATTTATAAGTCATCGATCTGTAATGACGCTCACAAAGAATTTGTCGAGAATTGAAATATACCTATTTCATGTGCCTGTCTTTTTCGAGGTAGACAATAACTACTTCTTGCCAAGTAGAGCGAGCGAATGAAAATGGACGGTTGATTATCTCTGGCCAGCGGTGACCTTGGTAGGGGAGGCAGAACGAAAGAATAACAACTGTGTTTACTATCTGGATAACTGTGTTAGGAGGGGAAGCTTTCCAATCATCCCCGTTTTTCTTCTTCTGTCTTTTTGTGAGCAGGAATTTCGACCAAGAGAAAGGCCGTTGGCTAATCTCTTTAGTCAGCAGTAAACAGATGTGAATGTCAGAGAAAGAATCAGCTAAGCGTTTTTAGATGTTGAATTAATATAGTGATGAGTTTTCTTTGCTGTGATAAGTCGAGATGTATACGTAGTTGGGGGTGGGGGGTGGGGGAATGATCAGCAGACAACTGTAAAAAACAAATATCTCTTTATAGTGACTGTTCGAATGTGCTTTGATAGATGAATGTCAGCTTAGACTAAAACTAGTACATTATTAGAACAATTTCATAAAAGTCTTCATTGAATCAATAATCTGTACTCGTATACACGACAAATCTGTTTATGGATAAAAATATTTACGATATGCTTTAATTGTAATGTTGTGGGGTATTGAGACTGAAGGAATAGGAATTCTCAAATTAAGTCGGCCTTAATCTGATTTTCGTTGTCTTCGCCTTTAATGTTGTAACGGATATTTCTGAATGTCATAATTCAGCATTTACGAACTTCTTTTTTAAATATACCAACCCAAAAACATAATAAAATTATGTTGTTTTCTTAACATTGAAATTGTACATAATTATATTCCATGAGTAAATCTTTCCAATAAAAAATTAGCTATATATCTGTTTATTTAATGATTTATTATTTGTCAAACGCTTTGTCAAATTTACTACACAGCTTATTATTAACTCACCTTATCTCTTGACAATTATGTCAAACACAATGAAGTACTTTTGGTTAAAACGTTTCATTTACATTGCCATTTAACTCTGAAAAGTCTTATCCGAAGGTTCCTAGGAGAGTAAAGGCCTGTTTTCTTTTTTTAATCCTATTACGTTTCTCTTAATTCAAGAGCTTGGTTTCCCCTTGGCAGGGAGGACCAACCTATGTTTTTCGAAGTAACCAATAGCCTTTACAGCCTCTCCCCATTTTACTGCTTCTGTCTACCAGCTTTGCCAAAAAAAAAAAAAAAAAAAAAAAAAAAAAAAAAAAAAAAAAAAACGGATGAAAATAAAATATCGTATTTTTCAGTCCAAGTTTTTATGAACTTCAGTCCTTACCTTTTACTTTGGTACTCCAAAATCAACCAGTTTTCAGTTAGTTTTCAAACACTTTGATAGAAAAGGGGAAACAATGCGTTCAATAATAGTTTTTATTTTCTCAGTTTATCTTAAATCAACACTTGGGTGAAGGCAGATAAATATAATAGCATCATCAGGAAATACTGAATAAACTCTGAGGTAAGTAAGCAACTTCAGTGCCACTTTTAATATTATTCTTTAGATACAAAATGTTTCTGGAGTGATAAAAAAAAAGAATGTTACCCGAACATTACCCTTTCAAACATCTGACATGACAGCTCTGAATCGCCAAAATACCATGAACAGAGTTGCTTGTTACTGTTGTTCTTTGAAAAAACGGAATCTGAAGATGAAATGGGTTTCCTACAACTGGAAGCATGAATATATAAGAATTTTATTCACTCAATAGAGAGGGACCATTAAAATCAAGGAAATCCAATCTGGATACGCAGTCATTTGCTCAGGATAGACGAGTCTGATCCACACTTCCAAAAAGGCGCATCAGTGGCCTCATAGTGGTCGCCAGGAAGAATAATTTAAAAATGAAAATTTATGAAGCTTTATAAACAGAGTTCTGCAGGACCAGAAAACACTTGAGGGATGAAAAGAGGCCTGGGTTATTAATTTTTTTTTTTTTTTTTTACACACAATATCGATATTCATTTGTCACTGTCTATCAGAGTTATCTTTTGATTCCCTTTTTCTCGTTGAGGTGGTATCTGGTAATCGTATTTCAATACAAATTTATCCATTATCACAACTCTCTAATTTGTCTTTGTATCATATTTTGTAAGAAATGCCAACGCGAGTTTAATAAAAAAAATGCGATTAAGAGCGAGTAGAGAACATACGCACTCATAGAGAGAGAGAGAGAGAGAGAGATAATTTACTACAGATGATGAAATAGCGAAAAATAATTGTTCATTAGGAGCAGGATTAGAGGATAAAACCAGCTGTGGAGAAGTAAAACGTCGAACGAGTAAGATCAAAGGCGAACTTATATCAGTAAAACGACCTAAAGTAAAGATTTATATTTCTCAAGTTCATGAATTATGCACAGTTCAAACTGCTCATGGTGGAGGAATAGAATTTTATGCTGCAGTTTTGCTAGCGATTCGAAGCAGTCTGATGGGCATCTTTAATTCAGTGACTAAAGCTGACGAAAGGAAGGGAAACAAATATAAATGAAAAAGCTCGAGCGACTGGATACTGGTCAAAAGAGGTTAAAGGCTTTGATATTCGTAAGAAAGTCTATTTTATCCTTCCTAATACAAAGGAACGCACGAGAGAGAGAGAGAGAGAGAGAGAGAGAGAGAGAGGGTTGAACTGAAAAGGGAAATGTACAATGCACTTTACAAGGCACGTCCCTTTAAACTTCACCAATCGACCTTTTATATTATAACGCAGTCTTTGGAAAACACGGAACAGTAATGATTCTGTGTGTGAAAGTCCTCAGAGGTGAAAGAACACTGAAACTGAGTCGAATTCATGAAATTAAGTCATAATGTCTACCAGGTGACAGCCATCGGCTGTGTAAACAGGTGTGTTCTGATATCTTTAATTATTTCACTCTTGCCACATACCGTACCTCTCCCATAGATTGTTATTCAATATTTCTGAGGATAAAAATTGAAGAGTAGATAATGTAGATTATTATAACTTAAAGTTACGCATTTTATTACCTATTTATTAAATTTTTTTGTGGTCAGACGCCAATAAAACATTTTTCTGATCCATCCAGCCTTTAAGCCTCATTTTGTAACAAATGGGCAAACTTTAATATCAATATAGTTTAAATCCTCCTGTATGAAAGGTATTGTCAACTAGAAAAAAATGAAAAAAAAAGATAGGACTCCGATTACAGCTACCCTCAAAATTTGTAGAGCTCTAGGTATTATTATTATTATTATTATTATTATTATTATTATTATTATTATTATTATTTTATTATTATTAAAATAAGTAGTTTAACCAGATCACTGAGCTGACTCAGCTCTCATAGGGCTGGCCCAAGGGATTAGAATAAAATGTCAGGGTCTAGGCCTGAGGCCAAGCACTGGGACCAAATAGGTTATTCAGAATGATGCCGAATAAATCAAAGTGAAATAAAGAATACTGCGCTAAGGCATATGCTTTCATACTGGAACACACACAATAAATATATTTACTCATGCTTCCATTCATACAAAATATAAAGGTATATTATTAAAAATCAGAATAAGTCAAGTAGCTTTTAAATCTTTTTTTAAATTCATTAAACTCTCTAAGATTTTCGTGCTTTTATCATTTACTTATTTTTATGTTTTATTAAGTAAATCACACTCCTCATAAACATAAAAATAGGAACCATTGAAAATCCAAAAGATTCTGACAAAATTTCCTTAATTGATTTATTTTAAAAAGTTGATAGTCGCTGCTGGATATAATTTAAACAATCACACAACACATGTCTGACTGTTCTCAACTACTCCCGCTCTGAGCACTCTGGAGCGGGGCCACGTTCCCATGTATCAGACGAGTATGGCCTATATGGAGCGTGTCAGATCACTTGTGTATGTCTCTCTCTCTCTAATAATGAACTCCATTTTCTAATATCAGGTTTTATTTATTTTTATTTATTGTTTTCAGGCTCTTCAGCCCATATGTATCGCCATTAATTATAATACCCACATTTATGTGTCTTGGCAAGGGTATTCACACCTGATCTTATAATATGGGTGTTTTCTTTGGCTGCTCTATCAACCTCTTCAATTTCTTTGATCCTTACATGGGCAGGGACCCAGCATATTTCCACATTTTCCTCATTATTATATGGTATACTAGCCAGTTCCGCTGGCTAGCGCCTTGTGGCTGGCACCACTGGCTGTATTACATCCGTGCATCTTCACCACTCTTATTGAAACAACCCAATATTATTTCTTTTATATACCGCATATATGCATTTGTTTAATAAACATGGTATTCCTCATACATTTATGTTGAAAAATTTGAATTCCAATTCATATTGGTTGAATCATAACAGGGATCTATCATATTCATAAATAGAAAATAAATCTAGATATTAATATTTATTTATAAGAGATCTTAAAAAAATATACACACAAGATTAACAGTAAGAGTGTAAAAATACATAAAAAAATGGATTCAATATCATGACAAAATTTAAATATTTTGTGAATGTTATTGAAACGAAACAATATTAACAAATTAAATACAAATCAAATTTAGCTGAATATGTGGCCGAATATTCTGATCAAAACGGCACCTGGCTTAAACCATCTTCTATAAAATTTACATGGTCCGACTTTGACTGAACCGAAATATCCTCGGTATTTTTCATTGTAGATGGAAAGTAAGAACATATTTGGAATCCTCGTGAAAAGTCCCATCAGAACAATATTTTTTTTTCTCTTACGAATAACAATGAAAAGGTTAGCATGGCCAGATATCCAGCCGGATACCCGGATTAAAACAGCACTCAGCTAAAAACCATCACCTATAAAGTCTTCATATATGACCAGATTCTGGTTCAGTTTGGTCCATTTGTTTCAATGTCTATAGCGAATATACATACATAGTCCGACCGTCAGGTTTATGTATAAGATGAAGTAATAACTTAATTTGTTGTAAAATAATATTTTTTGGATTGTAACTTTGAAAGGCTTCTGCAGCGCTCCTGGAGTCGCTGAAGGTCACAAAATTATGAAATGAAGCCTCATTAATTATTTCTGTGACTGATGTCATTGCACATAATTCAGCTGTAAATATCGAGGCATTATCTGGTAGAGAGAACTGATGCGTTTTTTCTTGGGACATGGCAGCATATCCTACTGCGTGTTCTGAATTATATCCGTGTACATTGTAATGTGGACCTTTTTTCTGTTTATATGCGCTATTGTAGGTTGTTTATGGTGTTCTGGTGTATATGAGTAACTTTTTGATAAATATTTTAATTGTGAACAAATTCTCATTTTATTCATTTTCCAAGAAGGAGATAATTTTACTATTGTATATTTATATTCAGTGACTAAAACTATCCTCTAGCTCTAACTGGGAAAGGTGGTGGATGATTATTTATAAATATATCTCTTAATTCAAATAATATTTTTGTTGGAGATCGCTTGTCCATTTTCGTTAGAGAATTACTCGTTCAAATTCTCAGAGCACTCTCTATGGTGTGAGAGAGATACTTTACCACATTCAATCTGTATAGAAGAGGTTGGTTATGATCTAAAGGCTCCTGAACGTATTCTAAGCCCCTCAATATGAACTGGGTCTAACATTTTCAGTGTTGCATCTGATTCTGAGCCATATACTTCACTCTATCGTTATCAATGATTGACAGCATTGTTGCATTTTACAGTAATGTAAGGGTTTATCGGCTCCCCAAGTAGCATTTGACAATTTTCTAATTAGATTAAATGTTCTTTTACATTTTGATTTCACGTTTAAGGGAGTATCAAATACTAATCCTAAAAATTTTGCAGTTTTGTCAATTGGTATTCTATGATTTCTGTTGTTTAAATCTATTTCCTCGAATATCTTCCACTTTTATTTTTATAAAACACGACTGCTTGAGTCTTATGTATGGATATTTTAAACGGATGAGATCCATTCATCTATATTCTTTATACTTTTATTAATGGTTCACATTGCGTGTTTTATGTGAAATACTGAATAATATATGGAAAAATCAACCATGTACAGGTTGCCCCTAGCTCCAGTAGGTAAATTATTACTAATGTCAATAATTGCTAAAGTAAACACTGTGAAACTAAGGGCTTCCTTGTGGAACATCCTTTTCTAGTGGAAATGTACTGTACAATGCATCATCAATTCTCACTTGAAAACTGTGATTTGTCAAAAGATTTGGAAGTACAGTGGTAAAATTTAATGTCCACATATGTTGTTGTTTTGCAAAGTTTGCAATATAGCACATGTAGTATCGTCTGCCTTTTCATTGTCCAAAACTACAGCTACAGTTATTTGTTTTTGTTCCAATCCTCTATGTATATAGCCCTCTAAGTTAGAGAAAAAATCTAATGTAGAGCTGTTACATTGTGACCCAAATTGAGTGGGAGTCAGGATTTTATTTTTTCGAATGTCCCATGTTAGTCGAGCACTTACCGTTTTCTCTAGTTAATTGCATAAGCAACTTGTTAGAGGAATTGGTCTTTAATTATTTACATTACTTGGATCCTTCTCAGGTTTGGGGATAAGAATTAGTTTAATGCCATTCATCAGGAAATAAACTTCGAAGCCATAAATGATTATAAAACTGTAATAGGTATGACTTTGCCCAAGGTACTAAGAGGCAGATCATCTCAGAACAAATACTGTCACCTCATCAGCAGGTTTATTTCTGTTCAACAGAGCATACTCCAACTCTTCCATACTAAATTTTGTATTATAATATATATATTCTACTATTTCAAATATTATTGTTATAAATTCTATATACTTTTCTTTGTGCGGATGTGTTCATCCAAATTTTAATCACTACTTACATTTGCTAAGTTGTCTCCTATTATATAATATTTATGTCTTGGGGGCAAGTATTCTTTTCCTATCTTTTAACATGGCATGTCTAGGTGCTTTAGCATAGGTTCCACTTATTTTTCTTAATTTTTCCTATATCTTTTATACAGGAGTATTGTTAGAGAGCTAATACATATATCCTGCCTGAAATTATTCTTCCTTGAATTACTTCCTTTTTTAATTTTGCAGATATTTTGTTATACAGAGGTTTTAATGTATCAATTTCTAGTAATAATATAGTCATGTGTAAAGTTCCTTCTAATATTGTAATGTTTTATTTTTATTTTACTGAACTTTCTATTCAAATTATCCAGTCATCTTTCAATTTGGTGTTTTATTTTTATTAATTCGGTTAGTTTTTAAGACCACCATGGGACTTTGTGTTTTCTTTTTTGGGGTAAGATTTTTAATTTGGTATTGGTTTACCAGGAGCACTTTTAATCAAATAAAAAAGAAACCTATTTTTTTTTCATTATAATCATGCATGTATTCAAATGGTGGCATATTCCTAGTGTGGAGTTCATATCGCTCCCAATCTGCTCTATAGATATAATATTGAGGGACATGCTTGGTGGGATTATTTTATAATAATGATATTAATATTAAGAAATATTCGCTGGTATGCAAGTCATCAACTGTATTCCAACTTAATCTGTCTACTATGCTTGTCGTAGTACATAGGGTTAAGTCGACTGAAGAGAATGTTCCATGTGTTTTTGAAAAATATATGCTGATTTCGTTATCATTTATACAGAACTTGTCGTTCAAATCTATAAATTCTTCTATTATACTTCATGTCCAATTTCAGTTCGTACATGTTGGGTTGCGAGCATTAAAATCACTGACTATTAATGTAAGTTCCTTACCATTGTTATGTAAATATTTAAGTTTATCACTGTCGTAATTTTTATTAAGTTGGTTGTATAAATTATAAGTATCGTTTTTCATTCGTATTTTAATACTTGATATTTGCAAGTCACTTTACAGGTACTTTGTCATAACATACTTTGTTATGTACATATTGTGGCTGTGTCCAAATTTCTTTCGTCTATAGACTAGATGTAGATGCTAAGGTATATTTTCTTACTGTTGCTGTTGTTTTGTTCACATGTTGTAGACATATCATTAGTTCATATTCTTTTAGTAATCGTTTCACTTCTCCCAAATGTAATCTGGTCAACAGATCATTCACGTTCTATTGTATAATATAATTAATAGAATATTACGTTAGTGTGTTCAAGTATTACTTCTATCTGTGGATTATCAATTATAATTTTTTTCTAATATTTTGTTTACGACAATTATTTTTTTTTCCTAATGAGACATTAGGTGCCCAATGCACAGACACCCTTTTCGTGAGTGTCTAAACTAGTAGTTTCTTTACTTCTGTGTTTAATGAAATTTTGTGTAGAGTTTGTTAAGCTGTCCTTTATGTTTCTGTTTTTGTTGCACAATTCGATCATCCATTTATTACATCCATATGTGTTTTTGTGTGTCGTTCTTCTTTCATTTACTCTTGCTGTGCCAATTACTGGTGATGGAGTAATCTCTTCCCCCTTCACATAATAATTTTTGTCAATGGTTTGTTCTTCTGCTATTTCTTTGATGTTCTGGGTATTTGTTTCGTTTGGCTGTATTACCTTTTTAGGAGACAAAGGTATATTTTTATTATTTTTTGGTTTGTGTTCTTTCTTCAGGTCTTTTGTCTTTGTTTTAACAAATATCGTTCTAATAATACTTGGCTTTTTGGTCTCGGGCGGAGTTCTCTCTAGAGATCTCTTTTTATCTTAAGCTTCTAGTTCATTACACCTTTCTTCTAACATTTCTGTTACATGCATTTTCTTCTTGTGGTTCCATTTGCTCTAACATTTCAAATAGATTTGTATACATTTCTTGTTTCTTTGCTAATTTAGATTCTTCTGTAAAGTACATCCCATGCCCGGAGATTAATCTATTAGGGTTTCGTTACTCTTATGTATTTCTATTTTTTTGTTTCATTGTTTGATATTATAGTGGAAAAAGGTACGTATTCAATCGGGATCATGAATTCCTCTAAGGTTCAGTTCTGATTTGGATTCTTTTATAGGCATTCCTGTACTCTCCTGAAATAATTTTAATTCTGAGTTATATATATATATTCAAATTCAAATTCAAATTCAAATTCAAATTCAAATTCTTTATTTCAGCTGTAGAGCCATATACAAAATATTATGATAAAATTAATAGTTATATACAAATATATTAGGAATAAAACAAAAGGTCTAAACACAGAAAATGTGTTTAGACCACTCTTTAAAATCTAATGATTTTTTAAAACTATCACTGTTAAAAATTGCACAAATTAAGTGGTTTTTTTGAACTCTTTGCTCTTTGAAACAAGCTTACAATACATTTTCTCACTAATTCATCAAATGTTGGTATTCCTAAAGAAACAAAGTGTCCACTTACTCTCGAAAACCTATCTATTCCATCAGGTACCTAAAAGAGTCATTATAACATACCTTAAGTTTTCGTAGGGTTTTATTTTACATTTCATTGCCAGAGGCACACAATACAGGGAAGTACAGAAAGATCTGAACAAATGCACTTTTGCCTCATCATTGCCACATATGGAAGTTTCCTTAGCAACATATTGCCTCGCAAGCATTGCCCTCGATAGAGTGATGCAATATGGTCATCGTCCTTCAGATTGTCATTAATATTCATGCCGAGATATTTACATGACTTAACGACTTCCAACCTGACGTCATTAATATAGAGTGCGTTCACTAAATGACATAAAATTCCTGGGCTTTATAACAAGAACTTTGGTCTTGTCAGGATTGGCTTCAAGATAATGATACTTCAAATATTCCATACTTTTTATCTATGAGTATTTGCAACGCTTTTTAAAGATGGGGCTAAAAGTATTATATCATCTGCATAAAAGATATGATTCACCTTAACCTCTCCCACTGTGCAACCACCTTCCCTGCTGAGGACCTTTGTACTTAAGTCATCCACATATACGGCAAACAGAAGTGCTGATAGAACACCACCCTGTCTAATACCACAACTGGGTTTAAAAGGAGAGGAAAGACTATTGCCCCACATTACTCTAAAGTCCTGAGTTTTGTACCAGTACTGTAGCAGTGCTATAATGTAAAATGGCACACGTCTTCTCTTTAAAATTTGAAATAATCTTTCATGACACACTCTATCAAAAGCCTTGGACATATCCATTGCGCATACAAAAACTGGAGTGTTTTTTGACCTATAAAACTGGCATATTTGTTTAAAAAGAAAAAGGCCATATCAGTGCTGTGTTTAGTTTTATAAGCAAATTGATTATCCGAAGTTGTTAACAAGTCTTTGCATCTTGTATGAGGATGCATTCTAATAGCTTAGAAATAATAGAGGCAAGGGCTATTGGACGATAGTTATTCTTATCAGAGAGAGACTTATGGTAATCCTTAACTAAATTCAGAATTTTTATTTCAGTCAGATTTTTTGATACGAAATGATGCCTGAACAAACAAGTGAACAAAGTGACAGATGCACATACAGAGTTGGATGGGCATATCGTAAGTGATTCCCTGTGATTCCATCCAGGCCCGGGGCACTATTTAACGAAAGGGATTTTAAAGCATGTATGTATATATATATATATATCTATATATATATATATATATATATTATATATAATATATATTGTATATATATATATATATATATATATATTATATATATATACATGCATATATATATATATATATATATATATATATATATATATATATTATATATATATTAGTATATGTATATATATATATATATATATATATATATATATATATATATATATATATACATACATATATATATATATAATATATATATATATATATATATATATATATATATTCTATATATATATATATATATATATATACTATATATATATATATATATATATATATATATATATATATATATATATATATATATAATATAATAATATATATATATATATATATATATATATATTCCTTAGATCCATCAATGGTGATTTGCCCACAGTTCACGCATTTAGGTTCATCGCACATCCATAGTAAACATATGCAGATGTATTCCGGCAATTTTTCTTTGTGTCCGTACTTACTGCAGTTTTGGCACTGTCGTGATTTTGGAACATATGTTCTAATTTCTTTTCTGAATGGTTTTTGGTTGTGGTTTCTATCAGCCACATCTGATCTTTTATTGTCTGAATGACATTTCAGAGGTTGGGTGTCTACTTAATAAATAATCTTCTAAATTTAAAGCAGTTATTTTTCAGTCTGCTTCCACGGTCAGGAACCTTGATCAACTTCGACTCCTGGGTAGTTTATATGGCATTAAAATTTCAATACCACCTTCCTGTTGATTAATTGGGATTTCCTGGGGGGATAGTCCATTGCCATGCAAGAAGTCGTAGGGAGGTTTGGTTGATTCGCCATATAACGAAGACAATTAATTTCGTCAGGGATGAGGTACCTCTCACCAGAGAGACCCAACTGGGGGAAGAGCAATACTGTTCCACATAATGGTAACTGCCAACGGATCCTCACCTGGCTATACACTATACCGTCTGATGGCATAGTTGACATGAAAATTTCCCCTCCCTCGGCCATTTCAGGTACTCTCGTTTTAGGATTCGAGTGTCATGCTGTCCATCTCCATCCCCCATCTAGTTAAATGAGCTGTGAATGCCATAGTCCAATATCATGTAAAGGTCGTCAACGAAAGAGGAAGAATGGAAGGGGAAATTTTATTGGAGGAGTTATAGTTCCCAATGTTTCGCTGAATCCACATCAAATGGAGTAGGCGTAAAGGAGCATACATTCCCTGCAGTGGATTCCTAAGCCCCCCACCTCGTCAAGGAGTTGGGATCAGGGGTGTATTAAATTGCCTAATACAGTTCCAAACACTTCTTTGAATAAATATAGGTTTGCTTAGTGATCCGAATCCTAAATTTCGAGGTTAACACTAACCCGCTATGGCGAGTAATTATGCTAATGAATAGTTTCAGATTTTTGTGACGTTGAGTTTTTGAGCTTTCAAATCAACAGTTCAGCAGTTCAAAGCTTTCTAGGTCTGGGAATGTTCATACTTCTCACACTCTGACCAACCAACGTAAAAATCTCTTCTATTCTTTCATTGGCCATTAGAACAACATTTTGGCCCTGGAAATTAATATTAGGGTTTATGGAATGGTTTCTTTGTGAGATGATAAACCCAGTTTATCTGATTGGAAATGGTTTCGTCCTGATGGGATAAGGATTGCCTCGATGAGGCCCTTCAGTTTGCCATGTTGTTGTGACCAATAATAATCGAATAACAACGAGGTATATAATGGACTATGTGTGACCTTAAGGCACTTGCATTTGAGATACTAAGCAGAAAAATGTAAAGAGAAAGCGAGACATTAAAATGAGAAAAATAGTCTTTGAAAAAATAATCTATGAGATTTTCCTTGATTTAGATAATTTTATAAAATAATTAGGTAAAATATATACATAGATAAACAAATAAACCAATCAGTCAATCAATGTTCCTTTAGAGGACTTCATTGCGGTCAAGCCAAAATGGACATGAAACGGTTTTGAATCAAAATGATCTTACTCCGTAAAGTATTTTATATTCTGAAGCGCAGAAATTCAATTTTTTTATTCTGTAATAAGAGATGCAGATTTTTCCCAGTGTCATCACTTGACACGCTGTGGACGCTACAGTATCGGCAGAAATAATTGCACACACACACAAGAACAAAATCTAAGGGATAACCATACATGGGTATATATAATCAAATATGGGACATAGGTCACATTCGTTAGTTCTACAAAAACCCTGATTCTCAATAAATAAATAAAATGGAAAGAAGTCTTTTTCATGTCAGAATTTGAACCCATGATTAAGGTATCAGGGTCATTACAAGTGGGCATTGTTGACATGCTCTCATAAAGATTTTTATGAAGTTTACTGTAGGACAGAAGGGCAGACGGACATGCGGAAGCATAGATGGGAGATGAACATAAATAGCACTAAATTTTCCGGTCCCAAACAAGGCAGAAAATAATCAATAATGCATTAGAGAATGAATTAAAAAATTCGAAGAATTTACATGATTAATAACAACCATTAAAACGCGCTCGTAGATACAGTGAATGCGATATTTAGCGAATCAATATATTCAGGACAAGAGAGTATTACGCAAATGAATAGTGAATGCAGAGCACTGAATGTTAAACAGTTCTGGGGAAACAACTTTACTTAAAGTTTTCAATAGGCTTCCAATATGATACTCAGAAATCTGTTAATGGACGTTGCGGCTAATAGTCTTAATGCCTTGTACATTAAGTAAAGTTAAGCTACCTCAGTTTACTTCAATATGAAGAAAGTCTTGGTCGGTATTCGTAGGCATGTATTCATTGAAATAAAGTGCGCATGTACATAAGGCATCATACTAAAAATTCACTATAATTAATTACATGTTTACAATCGCAAGTGGTGAAACTCAAGGATTTTCGAAATTGCTGCTACATCTGGGCGTTAGCGGGAAACATGCTTTAGCGTCTTTCGTTTCGTACGTAACTCTCTCTCTCCCTCTTTATATATATATATATATATATATATATATATATATATATATATATATATATATATATATATATTATATAGAGAGAGAGGAGAGAGAGAGAGAGAGAGAGAGAGAGTGAGAGAGAGAGCGAGAGAGAGAGTTTCCCGGTAACGACCAAATATAGCAGCAATTTTGAAAATCCTTGAGTTTCACCACATGCGATTGTAAACATGTAATTAATTATAGTGAATTTTTAGTATGATGCATTATGTACATGCGCACTTTATTTCAATGAATACATGCCTACGAATACCGACCAGGACTTTTTTTGAGTTGAAAAAAAATCTGGTATCAAGCCATTTCATTTATCAGCAAGCCCAACATCACTCAGCAACAGAGAGAAGACCATGCATGGTTTTGTGGTTCATTTCTTAAAGACTGGGATAAAGCTGACTTTCTCCATGTTGCTGCATCAGATGAATTCTTCATTTATACAGTCAGGAAGCCAAGTCATAAAAATGACATCATTTGGGCTGCAAAGTTTATGCAGTAAGGGGGGGCTCTAATATCGAAACACCCTGTATATATATATATATATATATATATATATATATATATATATATATATACTATATATATATATATATATATATATATATGTGTGTGTGATAATAATTACCGAAAAGTCATATTTCGTTGAGTCGTAGAACAGTGGCCCGAGACAAAAAACAGGCCCGCCTTAAATCGATAGCTCTCAAATGCCCCTCCAGATCAGCTCACCGTGAAATAACAACCTCTTCCCAATTCGTTTTGCTCTAAACAGACTTCGAGGAAAAGGCATTTTGGAGTTGTAAGCGTGCGAACAACCTAATCCCTCTCCTTCGAGGGGAATTTCTTGAGATAAGTCCCACTTACCAGGTGAGGTTTGAGTGATTCTAGAGAATCAGGTGCCATCATCGCCGTTGGGCTATGAAGCCCTGCAATGTGCCACTGTCCACCGCGTATGCCCACTTCAAATAGGCGGAGTTACTCGTTGGACGCGTGGTTAACGTGCTCGCCTACCGATGTGGTAGTCGCAAGTTCGATTCCCGGCTCTGCCAGCGTGGAATTAGAGGAATGTGTTTCTGGTGATTAGAAATCAATTTCTCGATATAATGTGGTTCGGATCCCACAATAAGCCATGTGAAAATATCTAATCATTAGGGCCAGTGCTAGGAGAGCTGTTAATCAGCTTAGTGGTCTGGTTAAACTAAGATATACTTAACTTTTCTGAAAGTCGGAATGAAGCAATTGATGGAAGCGCCTGAGAAAAGAGCAATACGCCTCGAATCATGGTGTCTGGGAGACACCAGAAGAAGATAGGAAATATAAGGACACGATAGTCAGAGAGAGAGAGAGGGAAAAAGAGCAGTAAAAAACAGACTGGGAGAATAGGATAGAACGAGTGACTGTGTGCATGGTTGTGACAGCAGTAACAGAATTTGATAGTTTGTGGGCAAGTCTCAGGTCGACTTAGCCACCATATTAAGAAAACCAATATGTTCCGACCTACCTTAGCCTATGGCTAGGAGGAGATAGCAAAAATAAATAAATGAATAAATAAAAAAATTATACACACACACACACACACACACACACACACACACACACACACACACACACACACACACACACACACATATATATATATATTATATATATATATAATATATATATATATATATATATATATATATAATAAAAGGAGCCCATAAAAACACCAAAATATAGTGAAAGAAATACTATATTTCAGAGACTGCTGTCTCCCTCTTCAGGTAGATGAATGAGAAAAGTTACAGAGAAGGTGGTATTTATACCAAGAGGCCCATCCACAGGTAAGCCAATTTAGGTCACTTTTGCTGATAATCTTCCTTTAATCTTCTTAAGTGGCAGCTGAATGAAAACCTTGTCGGTGACATCTGTGTCCCATGCTCCCTTTGAGATATTCATTACCTGCCTCTCTTTAATCACGGTCGATTCCATCATTTGACTCTTGTACTGGCAGTTGTTGCTATAAATTATATGTGACAAATTCCAGTTTATCCTATGGTTATGTTCATTTATATGGTTGAAAATAGCTGAATTGTGTTGCCCATACCTAATTGACCGTTTGTGCTGTATTAATCTCTGGGAAAGTGATTTTCCTGTAAATCTGATGTAAGATTAGTCATAGTCCAGGCATGGGATTTTGTAAACGCCTGTGTCCTTGGGGGATGTCTTTTGTTGGACGTTAATCAGGGATTTGGGTAAGGTATTTGGGTAAGTAAATGCAAAAGAGTTAGATTTTCCGAGGGTCTGGTTCACCGTCTTAATCCTGTCCAGGTGTGGAATTTTTTATTACTATTTTTTTTTATTGTTGGTGTGTCTCTGGTCTTGTCTTGAGGGGGTCGGTAGAAAATTACGTTTGCTTTGTGAATTGCTTTCTCAATTTATATGGTCAGGATGCGTTAAAGATGAAACCTGCTTACGAATTAGTTCTAATTCTTTTTCCAGAAAAACTGGAGAACAAATTCGTAAGGCTCTTAAGAGTAGGTTGCTGGCTACGCCTATCTTGATAGGAATGTCATGATAGCTGAAGTAGTGAATGTAGGAAAGTGAGAACGTTGGTTTTCTGTATATGGTAAATTTGTATTCTGTCATGTCTCTGATTATTAAAACATCAAGAAAAGGAATTTTGTTGTTTGTTTCCCATTCAACTTAAAATTTGATGCTGGCCACTAATGCATTTAATTTTGAAAAGAATTCATTAGAATTGCTCCATTTATTATCCAAAAAAGTTAGAATATCATCCACATATCTTATCCACAGTTTGTTTTTGGGTTTATTGCATTTATTACTTATGTAATAAACTACTGACGAACTGCAATGCTGGAGTCGTTATACATTAAATGACTGGTACCCTCATTAAACGGTAATTTGTCCTCGTCACCTTTGTACCTGGCATAGTTGTCGTCGCTTCTCTCTGCCAACTGTAACTCATTCCATCTTCACTTCTGATCATGGACGATTGGTGTTTTTAGTAGTCTCTCTTTTTATTTACTGCTCTTTTAATCTTTTTTTAGGCTTCATTCTTCAAAATTGTGAATTCCCTGTAATTTTATATGATTGTCTATAATATGTCTTTGTATTTTATTCACAGACTGATGATGCACAGAGATTTATGGGCAAAACATATCAAATGAAATAAACTTGGCCTCTCAAATCTCGTATCATGGACTCTTTCTGGACACTACATAGTATATATCTAGATTATATTATATATATAATATCTTATATAATATAATTAATTATATATGTATATATGTATATAATATTATATATATGTGTGTGTGTGTGTGTATTTAGTGTCCAGAAAAGAGTCCATGATACGAGATTTGAAAGGCCAATATATAGGATATATATATATATATATATATATCTATATCATATATTATATATATAGATATATAGATCTATATATATATATATATAGATATATATATAAATAAGACATATATATATATTTTTATATATATATATATATATATATATATATATATATATAGATAATATATATATATATATATATACATAGATATATATAGTATATATATATATATATATATATATATATAGATATAATATATAATATATATAAGAGTAGTGTCCAGAAAGAGTCCATGATACGAGATTTGAAAGGACAATATATAATATAGATATATATATTAGATATATATATATATATATATATATACGTATATATATATATTTAAAAGGATATATATTATATATATATACATATATATAGATATATATGTATATATTATATGTATTATATATATATATTCTATCAATATATATATATGTATTAGATATATAATTATAATAATATTTATATAGAATTCCTATAATAATTCCTATGTATATCTAGTATTTTGTAAATATATTATATATATTAATATATCCTCATATATATATATATATATATATATATATATATATCTATACCTATATATATATATCTACTTTATATCTCTATATTATTTAAATATATATATATATAAATATAAATATATCTGATATTTAGTGTCCGAAAGATCCATGAATACGAGATTTGACAAGGCCAATATATATATATTATATATAATATAATAAAATAAGTTTATATATATATAGATATCATTATTATATAATATATATTTAAAGATAGATATATATATATATCATTATATATATATATATATCTTCTCTATAGTAGGATATATATATATAACGATATATCTCATTATCTATATGTATCGTAATTTAATATATATATATATATCTATATATATATATTATCTATGTTATCTATATTATTATGCAATATCGTATCTATATATATATGTATTCTATATATAATCTATATATGATATGATAGAATTATATTTATATATATCTCTATTATATTTTTACTCCCTACATATATTATATAGATTTATTTATATATATAGATACATATATATATATATATATATATATATATATATATATATATATATATATATATTGATATACATATTGTTAAGAGTATATAATTTCGATTTTTTCTCTTTCATTTTAATCTCAAACTAAATTTTTGAGGGAACAATTTGGAGTGAATTGCATAAAATCAAATTGGGTAAAGGAAAAGCGAGAAGTAGAGTAATGATCTTTCATGTTAGGACACAGTCAAAAATTTCCCTTCTGTGTCATGACCAGCTTGAGGGACCCTTGCAAATGTTTTGACTTAATAGAATTCTCATTTTGTATTCCTACACCGAAACGAACATGGAAATGATTTTAATGACCTTTCCCTAATGGCATTTCCAAGGTGTTTTAAGCACTGTTATCTCCCCATCATGGTTATTTACTGACCATGTCAAATTCCTAGAAGGGTCACCCACACTTAAGGGAACTACATCCCTTTTTACAATGTAGTACAGTTCCCAATCTAATTAAGAAATTCCTGCCTAGTTGCAAAAATTCACATGTCTCATGTGAGGCCTCCCTAGCCGAACCCTACCTTCTACCTGACCTAGCCCATTTTTTACTTGCTATAGTCCCTTACTATTGTTGTCGGACCCATGTATTCCTGACTCCGCCTCCTTATACTTGCATTGCCTCCTACTGACCCTCGACTCTCTCTCCCCACATATATTTCTATTATTCTTCATATTTTTCACAATTCTCTGCTGTCGTTCAATGATTCCTATCAGGTTCCTGTGGTAGATTAACAGGAAAGATGAAAGATCCAAGACAAATTGCCCACTCAAGGATCTCACCTGGTCTCAGTTTGAGAACAACAATATCCAGTTTGGAAAGAATGGTTCCAGTTATCCAAAACTGGTATATATAGGGCTGGTATATATAGTAACTGAAGACCTAACACCCTGCTGCAGTATGCCAACCCGTAAGAGGTCCCGTGCAGTTACAACTCAGCCTGCCACTCTCCTTAACCAACGTTCTGAGGCTAATATGGCTTGTATTTTCAACTAACCACGAACTGTGCATCGGGACTCTGAGTCCTCCTGACAGCCACTCAGCTCCTTGGTTCTTGATTGATGAAAGCATTGTCTATTCTAAGATCAGGAGAAATCCTGCAAGCAACCCACATCCTTCGGCCGACGCCATGGTACAGACCTAAGTCCGTCACACCATGGACTAAGGTAACTGAAAGTAAACATTTGTTCTGTCAGCCCTACAGACTCTGTTCCTAGCACTCATTCCTATTTTTCAGCTGTGTTTTCTCCTGTCAATTCCCACTCCTAGAATTCTCGTCTCCCTATGAGACCCCACTGATTGATTTAGTGTGAAATAGTGATACCAATGATTATACTTTGCTACCTTAAATTGAGTTATGCTCAAATGCATTTCACATAATATTGAAGAGCTGAATGAAATACCAGTATTTCATTGTCGAATACTTTGCAGGTTAATGTAGACTGCCCTGTGTGTGCCTGCCCCTGTAGATCAAAAGTGCCGCTCACCTTACTCTGCTAATAACAATGTTGGTGTGCCATAACCTTGAATGCTAGTGATTTCACGTGCACTTACATGGCACCACTGCATATTGTTATTTTGTACTGCTAATTCTAAGTTCTCGATCCGTATTTTAATGACCCTACATGATCGCGTTGGATAAGTGTTTTGCTTTCAAATTTGGTGACACTTATGCATTGATAGTGTAAATGGTAGAGTTAAAGTTACAAGTGCCATAGAGCCAGACAGAGCTCTGTTATTATATATCTTTTAATTCCCCATTTAGAAATTGTATTAATTTGTGAACAGATTACGTGTTATATTCCTTCCTTTAACTTTGGAAATGAATTCTGGTTGTTCTAATAATGGTTTTATTCTCATTTTCTGTTTATAGACTGGACACTATTAGTTAGGAAAAGTGTAGATTGCGCATAAGGAATAGTTTTTTAAATTCAGAATTTTGGATTTGATAATTTTGCTTTAACCCCGGCACTGCAACTATGGCAGTTGCCACCTTGCCAGGATCTTAGAACTTGATGCAAGCATAAAAAAATTTTAAATTGCTAAAGAAACATTGAATTATTCAGTTGTTTAGCAGATCAGTTTTAACTGGCTAAAACTGACAATGCGTTGCATTTTATGGCATTTTATTATAGCATATGTTGACTACAACCACACAATGATAAGTTAGATTTAATTCTGAGTCACATTTTGATCTAGTGTTATTTCAAAGCTTCAAGTGTCAATTGAGTGTGAATTTGAGTATTTAAATGAAGCACGCACCTGCAATATGCACACCTAACTGCCCTTAGCACCAAGTTCCCATTAACTACTAAGATGTGTGCCTGTTATGTACTAATATCATGTTTCTTACGAGATTGTACGTCTCACATGTGTTAATGAGTGCTAACTAAGTCATATGTTATAAGTAGAATATTAATTTTACGGAAGGTTGCATATTACCCTGTTAAAACAGGATAATCACGTAGGAAGAAGTAATTTACGGTTACCACTCTTGAAACCTCGCATCAATGCTGCCTTGTAGTACTCCAGTAAAGTAACCAACTAACTTAATTTTAAAATCTTTATTGCTATTTGGAGGTGTCATATTAGTATTGTGGCGGGATCACAAACTAGAAAAAAAACAAGTGGCCAAACTCTCCCCACATTAACCTAATCGATCCAGCTGCCAAACCCACCCTCAGTCACACTTTCTTCTTTACACAACAAATACAGCAGGACAATTGACCTACACCTATACAAAAAAAAAAAAAACATGTACTTGCCAATCAATCCAGTTACTCCGGGCTATCCTGTGCTGTCCACTGATCAAGGTCACTGGTACACCAACAACAACAACACCAACAACAACAACCAAGAACCACGACACCACAACCCAACACAACAACACCAAGGACTACAACCCAACAACAACACAACAACCAAGGACATCAACAACACTACAACAATCAAGGAACACAACCACAACTCAACAGCACAGCAACCAACCAAGGAACATAACCACAACCTAACAACACAACAACCAACCAAGGAACACAACCTCACATAAAACAACAAAAGACCACTGCACAAACAACACAAAAAATCACAACAGCACAGGCACAACAACTCTAAGCAAAAACACTAACTTAACAACACCAAATAAAACACAAAACTCAGTCAACTTCCAATGCCTTCAATAGACTCCTCCAACACTACTACCTATCACAGGCTCTCATCAAAGACTGACTGAAAACTCACCAAAAACACAGAACTCTGATCTCTACCAGCAGACAACCCAGCCAGAACTCACCAACAGCCAATACAGCCATTAACCATCCAACCACTAATTACTATCTCTCTCTCTCTCTCTCTCTCTCTCTCTCTCTCTCTCTCTCACACACACAGACGTTGTTAAATGGAACTCCATAACTCCTCCATAGTATAATACTTGATGAATTATACAAAATGTATTTTACAAAGTCACAGTTTATTCATTAAGAATTAACATATGTAATTCCTCTGAATTTATAATGACATAAAGTAAATCTCACCGTACATCAGAACTTGAGAAAAGATGTTTCATTGGCCAGACAACAGTGTGCAGAGAATCATTCATTGTTGATTTTACTTGCCTCATCTCCATGTTGTTATAGACCCATGTCCTTGACCATTCATGATTTGAAGACCCAGGGAAAGGTACTTGCTTTCCTTCTAACCTAGCCCACATTGTGATATTTAGCTATGATGCTCCTCTTTGTTCTGTTTAAATTCTGTATATTTATTCCTGAATTAACGAAGCTATCACCTACTTTGAGAAAAGCAGCTCTGTGTTAATATAGTTTGTATGAATATTTACTGTGTGCGTTTATACAAACTTCTGTTTTACCATTATCCCAGCACAAACCTTTTTAAAGGATCAGCCAAGACATTCAACTCCCATTTGGAATCTGGAATGCGTTGTGTCACTATTCCTGTGCCAAGTGTTTTAGAATACTGTTTGTTCCATGTCAGAACTCATCTGTCCATGCACTTCCGTGTCATACCCCTGTGTTGCTATGCACTTTTATAGTGGTTCCTGGTGCCTTAGCACTTTTGACTAGTAAGTTGACACACCCCGCACTTTCCAGTGCCCCTGAGAAAGCATCATCTTCTCATTTGTATTTGAGTGTTACTAATGCTGACACACCTGTTCCACTTTCATAGTGCTTCCTGGAGCCTTAGCATGTGTGACCCTTGAGAGTGCCAGTGTACACCTCGCACTTTATAGGGTCATTGAGGAAGTATTATCTTGTTCAATGCATGCACGTGTCACTGTCACTGATACATCTCCGCACTTTGCAGTGCCACCTGGAAGTTATAGCACTTGATTGACTGGTGGGAGTGTCAGTACCAACCTCTGCACTTTTCAGTGGCCCCCTGAAGAAGCATCATCTTGCTTCCTGCATGCAAGTGCCACAACTGCTGACACCCCTCTGCACTTTACAATGCCACCTGGAAGCCATAGCACTTGATTGACTTTTGAGAGTCTCGGTACCTACCTCTGCACTTTTCAGTGCCCCCCTGAGGAAGCATCATCTTGCTTCCTACAAGTGTCATTGCCGCTGACACACCTCCGCTCCTCCGAGTGCCACCTCAATCCTTGTTGCTTGCTAACTAGTGAGAGTGCCAGTTAATTGCCTGTGTTGCATCTGCACTATTTTAGAGTGCCACCTATCCATGCACTTTGTGAAGTACCTCCTGAAGCTTGGAGTGTCTGAGGACACTGTTTTTTGCTCACCCAAGCCACCCTTCTAAGTAGGCTGTGTATGCCTGGCTTTTACCTGTATCCTGTTAAGTGCCAGTGAGTACCTTACATATTTATTCTTGCTATGAGAGCACCGCATTACTCAGTGCCACCTGGTCTGTAGATTTGACATGCCAAACTATATTCTTCAGACTACGAGTGTCACCATTGCTAACACTCCAATCTGTCTGAGTCCAACCATCACTGCCACTTTTTTATCTGACCTACTGAGTGCCCAGTAGCTCCTCATATGGTCCAAGTACTCTGAGAGTACCAATTTACAGTAGCCCCCTTCCCCTCTGCCTGTCTGTTGATTGCAGAGTTTATGGATATGATCAATGTACTTGACAGCTGTTTCTCCTCGGAACCCATTCCCCTCATATCAAAGGAGGATTGTCTCCTCTTGGAATCAGTGACATGATAGCGCAATCTAGTGCCAACCTCAGCCCGCTTCATACCAGCACCGTGACCCATGCTACCGATTCCCACCTGATTTGGGAAGGTAAAGTCACTTTGGTCAAGAATCTAAAATTTATGACTCCATTTTCATAGAAAAAATGCCTCATAATTTGATGGCACTCCAACTTAACAATTCAAGTGTTACTGAGCCTGTTATGAGACCTATGTCTTCAAAACACTGCAAGTGTCACGGGAACGTGCTGAGCAGTGCTGAACTTCAACTGCCGAGATGAGATGAGTGAGCCTTTAGCAAGACTCATTCCTGTAACTGGCCCTACTTTAGTGCCAGGGAGTAAATGTTCTCCAGGAGAATCAACAAGTACTGCTAGCCTACTGCCAGTGTCACTTGAGTGACTCCAACCTGTTTTGACAATGGGCCAAACCACAAAGCACTGTTTGTAACTGGCTCTGCCTCAGTGCCAGTGCCAGATCCTATGATGAATCTCCCTCCCGGAGATCACATATGTGACACAACTTCACTGCCAGTGACATGTATGCTCCCTGGACAGTTCCAACATCTCTCTAGTACAGAGGATGAAGCAAATTACAAGCTTGGGCATGCCGACATAACAGTGCTAGTGCCACCTCGAGATCCACGTCCCACCTGTGTGCATTCCATGCTAGCACCACTCCTTTCTTCGCCATCTCCACTCTTAGAAGTAGAGGCCCTGAAATGGCTCTCTCCCATACCTTGGCTGGTCACAGAGCTGCAGAATTGTGCCAGCTGTTGAGAGGTCTAATTAACTTTGCCACTGCTATAGTTGTTGCAGCAGCCAAAGGAGGTGGCACTCTCTTACCCCCATGGCACTAATGCGTCCTCGGACTAGGAAGGGCCAAAGCAAGAGAGGTAGCCTACAAGAGCCATCTAGTTCACACGGAATTGGTGCCAACATGGCACAGTGCCACCCATCTTTTCTGAGTGACCTGACATATTAATCCAGAGTCAGATGTCTAGTAACTTTCTTTCCTAAATTCTTTGTAAATCGAATATTATGTTCTTTCATGTGGCTGGGATTATATGCCTTGTTCGGTTTTACAAGAAAACTCATTTTATCACTCAGCAGAAGTTTATTTATTTACTTGCATCACATCACATGTTCTGCTTTGATTGGTGTGAAAAGCGCTAAGTTCCAGATACTATGGCACTGTCAATTATTATATTGAGAGTCTTGCATGACTCTGATGATGAAGTTACCTGTCGAGTCAGGTTTTGACTTTGCCAGTGATTTCTGCCTATTATAGAGAAGACGATCAAGTCACTCCCTACATGTCCCATTTTATCTCTTCTGAGATTAAACCCTTTTTCAGTACCCAAACCCAGTTCCAAATTTGATATTGATGTATAAGAAGATGGATCTTAGAAATGAGAGGTTATAATAAGAGAATATATCCAAAGAACCTGACGCCCTGTCAAGGCACTAATATGTTTGAGAACTCCTCTTTCAAACTTCCCTGAACATTTGCCTGTTCTATCAAGAGGCAATGCAAATGGGCCCCATCATAAAGAATTTATGTATCTTATAAGAACTCAACTGTTAATGCTACTTCTTTTACCCTGTTGTGTATCCCGTCAAGAATTTTTCCTTTGCCACACTGTTTCCAGTTCCCAATGCATGTGTCAACCACTGACACGCCTTAGGAGAAATCCTAAAATGCTCAAGGTAAGCATTTGTTGTTTTAAAACAATGAAGTTTATATGAAGAAATTGAGTTACTAGAGTAAAAGATACAGGCAAGTAAGCTTACTCCTAAAGTGAAAATCTTTAAGTTTTGTTAAATTTGAATGTAAAGCCTGGTTTGATGGGACTAAAACTTGACATAGACTGATTATATTCTTTAAATATTACACTGGAGAGAGAGAGAGAGAGAGAGAGAGAGAGAGAGAGAGAGACTAGGAATGTTTGTCCTTGAAAAGATTTGTCAGATGTTGACATTCCTAGGACTGTCAAACATCTTCATTGAATGGGGAGGTAGTATGATTATGCAATTTGGTTATTCTTTTCATTTCTTTTCTGCAGTCAAATGCAAAATCTTTGGGGAATAACTTCAAGCAAAAAAGCCTAAAATTTAAATTGTGACAAGGAAAAACAAGAGTGTAGAGTAGTGATCTTTCATGTTAGGACCCAGTCAACAATGACATTTCCAAAATGAGTTTTGAGCTGTCACCTCCCGCTCAGGGTTAGCCAATGTAAAATTCTTAAAGGGGCCACCCACACTGGAAGGACCTGTGCCCATTTTTCTATTGTAGTACAGTCCCCGACCTAATTTAGCAAAACCCATTAAATTGAGGACTTCCTGTCAAGTTGTGAAAATTCACATGTCTCACAGGAGGTCTTCCTGGCCTAATCCTAACCTTCTACCTGACTTCACCATTTTTTACCTAACCTAGTACCCCGCCATTGTCGTTGGACCCTTGCATCCCCAGCTCTGTCTCCCAGCACCTGCATTGCCTTCTACTGACCCTTGACTCTCTTGACCAATGTGTATTTCTCTTGTTCTCAGTGCTTTTCACACTTCTCTGCTGGTGTTCAATAATTCCTTTTAGGTTCCTGTGGAAGATTAGCAGCAGAAATGAAAGACCCAAGATGAATCACCCCTTCAATGAACTTGGTTTTAGTTTGAGAACAACAATATCCAGTTTGGACAGGAAGATTCCAGTTATCCAAAAATGGGTATACATAGGGCCTGAACTAGCTCAACAAATTGGATTTCATCCTTGCCAGTAACTGAAGGCCTACCACCCTGCTGCAGTACGCCAACCCATAAGTGATCTTGTGCCTGACAACTCAGCCTTCTGCTCTCCTTAACCAACATCTTGAACCTGCTTGGTTCTTGATTAATGAAAGCATTGTCTTTTCTAACCTCTGGTGAAGCCTTGCAAGCGGCACACATCCTTTAGCTGATGTATTGGTACAGATCTACGCCCATCACGACATGGAAAAAGGTAACTGAATGTAAACATTTGTTCTGTCTGCCCTTCACCCTCTGTTCCAAGTACTCATTCCTATTTTCAGCTGTACTTTCTCCTATCAATTCCCATTCCTAGAATTCTTGTCTCCCTGTGAGACCCATTAAGTGATTTAGTGTGAAATAGGGATATCAGTGATCATACTTTGCTACTTTAAATCGAGTTATGCTCAAACAATTCACATAATATCGAAGAGTTGCTACCCTAAGAAATCTTTCATTCGCTGTGTAAATTTACTCCTACCAATACCAGTATTTCATTGTTGAATACTTTGCAGACTCACAAAGTCTGCCCCATTGTTTGCCGGCCTCATGTAGATCAACAATGGCACTCACCTCACTCTGCCAGTGCCAATCTCAGGGTGCCATATCCCTGAGTACCAGTGACAGTCACGCTGGCTTACAGCGGTCCAATGCATAGCATTATTTTGCATTAATAATTTTAAGTTCTCAATCTGTACTTTCATTCACATACATGGTCGAGTTGGATAAGTATTTTTCTTGCAAATTTGGTGTTAATTTTGCATTGATATTGTGAATAGTAAACTTAAAAGTACCCTGGAGCAAGATTCAGTTCCTGCAGTTGTATATATACTGATTTCCCTTTTTAGAAAGTATATTATTTTGTGAACAGATTATGTGTTATATTCCTTCTTTATCTTTGGAAAGTATTCTACTTGTTATAATAAGGGTTTTTTTCTCATTTTCTGTTCATAGTCTGCACGCCATTAGTCAGTGAAAGCTAATATTGTGACCAAGGAATAATTTTGAAAATTCAGAATTTTGGAGTCAGTAATTTTGCTTTAACCAAACACTGCAACTTTGACAATGACATAAGGAGTTGCAAGGCTAATCTGACGTTGGTTCTGTTAATTGTCTTGATCCGCTTCATCATTTTCTATAGGAAGATATTGTCTATATGGTCAGACTCCGAGGCTTCATTGGAAAGGCTGATCCTATTATCTTATTGTTTTATCAGTGCAGATTCTACCATCTGACATTTGTACCGACAGCTGCTCTTGTATAAAGTTTGGAATGAGTTCTAATCCATGGTATGGTTCGTATCATTTATATGATGGAAAATTGCTGAACTATGTTGTCCATATCTAACTCATCTTTTATGTTGAGTTATTCTATCCGAGAGAGATTTTGCTGTAAAACCATAGTATGACTTATCACACTCCCTACAGGGGATTTCATAAACCTCTGTGTCTTTGGAAACTGGTTTCTGCTGAACGTTAATTAAGGATTTCCCCAGTGCATTCAGATAAGTGAAGATGAAACCGTTGGGTTGGCTTAAGATTTGTGTGATCTCTAGTAAATTGTCTATATGAGGGATTATGATTTTGTTTGTGCATTTTTCCTTTTTATTGTTTTCTGCGGGTTTGTAAAAATGCTCTTTGCTTTATGTATGGCTTTTTCTATTATGTGCTTGCAGTATTCTAACAAGAAATAATAGAATAAAGCCTCACATTCTCCTTCGTGTCTTAAGGTAGATCCTAAGTATTTAAACTTTTCTGCCTGGTTTATAATCGAGCCTTTTCAATCTTGTATTAGTATTTTGTCTCTATCTTCCCTACTGCTCAGCAAAACCTGTTTTATTCACATTCACCTTTAAGCCACCCCTCTCTAAACACTCCTGCCACTCTCCAACCCCTCTCTGTAGGTCCTCCTTATTTTCAGCAGTAATTACCGGATCATATGTGTACAACAACACCCGCAGCTCTTCATTCTCTTCACTCAACACATCCATGACCAGCAAAAACAAAAATGGACTTAATGCAGACCCCTGGTGTAATCCAACACTACAAAGTTTTGTTTCCCCAACTGATGTTATCACTTTTATATATCATCTCGACCACCGTAACCAACTTTTCTGTGACTTTCCTTTTCCTTAAACACCAAAACATCACTTCTCTTGGAATTCTATCATATGCTTTCTCTAGGTCTATAAATGCACGATAGAGCTCCTGGTTTCTCTCTAGCCTCTTTTCCTGTGGCTGTCTTACTATGAAGATGGCATCCACTGTCCCTTTTTGCTCTCACGAATCGATACTGCTGTTTCCCAATCTTTACAATCTTTCTTAATCTCTCATCCAGTATTCTCTCTAAAACTTTCAATCCATGCTCTGTTAATCTAATTTCCCTGTAGTTACCACAATCCATGACATCTCCCTTCTGCTTGTATATATAAACCATTAGACTCTTCTCCCAGTCCCTTGGCATTTTTTTCTCTTCACATAGAGCTTTTAATAAATCCAGCATCCATTTCTCACCCTCTGTACCTAGCAATTTAATCATTTCAATTTGGAACTCCGATGGACTTGGTGATTTACCATTCTTCATCTTCCTTAATTAATGTTCTCTTCACTTCTGCATCATGTATCTCCATCACTGGTCCCTTCACCTTCTGTGCTTCCCCAATCTCCTTTCTCTCATTTTCATTATTTAACAGTTGTTTAAAATACTCACACCATCTCCCTATACAATATATTTCAATCACTATGCTTGATGACACCCAGTTTACATACATCCTGTCTATGCCTTTCCTTAAGTTTGTAATCTTATAGATATCCTTTTCTCCTTCTCTTGTTCCTAGTCTTTTATTTAACTGCTCTGCCACCCTTTCACTGGCCATACCTACCCTACTTCTTGCCTCTCTTTCCTCTTCTCTGTACCTTTCCTCTGCACCCTGTGTATGCCTTACTTTCCAGTTCTTAATTGCTTTTGAATTTCTTTTAATTGATTCTTGCACCTCTCCATTCCACCACCACATTTCTCCTCTCAACACTCCATATCCGCTGATTCTTCCCACTAGTTCCTCTGCTTCCCCCATACATATTTCTCACATGTCTGCCCAGATATTTTCCACTCTGTTACCCTGCCCAAATTCTACGTTCCCCCTTTTCTCCTTTGAAGTCCCAAATCTTAATTCTACATCTTCTCTTTCTCTTTCTCTTCTTGGGTTTCCGACCTCTCATTATAAAATCCATCACCACCAACCTATGTTGTTTAACACATGCTTCTCCCAAGATCAGTTTGGAGTTTGTCACACTGCTTTTGCCAGCTCCTCTAACCAGGATGTAATCCATTTGACTCTGCACTTCTCCACTTTTATAAGTTATCAAGTACTTATCTAACTTCTGAAACCATCTGAGCCATCTCCAACAAATAATCCCCATCTTCATTAATTCCAAACCCATGGCCTTATACCCGTCTCTTCTCTTTCCCACCCTGCCATTCATATCAGCTCTTATTAGTAGTTCCTTCTCCTCTTTTACTTCCCTGGAGATTAATACAACACAAATGATCAATTAGGTATGGACAACAGAGCTCAGATATTTTTAACTATATAAAAAACCATAACCACAGAATAAACTGGAATTTGTCACATATAATTTATAGCAGCAAATGTTGGTACAAAGTCCAAATGATAGAGTCAGTCTTGATTAAACAAAGACTGGTAATGAACATCATAAAGGGCGCCTAGGATTCAGATATCATAGATAAAATCTTCCTTCAACCAATGGTACAAAATATTAAAGAGAAATGATCAACCAGGGTAACCTAGTTAAACACCTTAACTGTGGATGAATCTCTTGGTAAAAATACTGCCTTTTCTGTAACTCTTCTCATTCATTACCTGTCTGAAGAGAGACAGCTGTCTGAAATAAAGTACTTACTTTTTATGGGCTCCTTTTTTGGGATGGAATTCTGTTGTAACAGGACATTTTTACTAGCTATATATATATATATATATATATATATATATATATATATATATATATATATATATATATAGTATCTAGTAAAAATGTTCTGTTACAACAGAATTCCATCCCAAAAAAGGAGCCCATAAAAAGTAGGTATATATATATATATATATATATATATATATATATATATATATTATATATATATATATATATATATATATATATATATTGCCGTGGTGGTGCAGTGGCAAAGTTCGCTCCTACCAGTCAGGAGGACTGGGATTCAAGCCCCGCCGCTCGCTGGTGGCTTGGGAATGGCGCCATTGCGTAAACCTGGTGGCCTGCCAGCTTAGCGGTCTGAAAACTCGATGATGAGTAGGAGAATAGGTACCTGCACTCTTACTGGGGGGTTAAAAAGTGGGCCTAGCGGCACACTGGCCTGTCCCTCACTGGCTGGCGGCCGAAGAAGCAGGAGATCAGCGCCTGCCCTATGAGCCTCGCAGAGGCCCAGGAGGACTTTAACTTTAAAAAAGAAAGAAAGAAAGAAAGAGAGAAAAACATAGATAGATAGATAGATAATGCTAGCTGCCGATCTGCATCGTTTGTTAATGCAATATTGTTATTCTACAAAAAAAAAAAAAAATCTTTTGTAAGGAGTAATAATTTTATGCAAGTATTTCCTTTTAATACTCATCCTAGTTACAGTTAGATAATATTACGCAGTACAAGTGCTTGAACATGCCGAAGCTATTGCTTCATTCATCCTTCATCTATCTGTGCTATACCGTTCATTGCCAGTCCACCTCATCATTTAAATAAAGTTCATGGAAATCTCGGTAAGTATGCAATTGAAACTTGATTAACTCGTATTGTATTTATTTTCCTTTTTAATATTTTTTACCTCTCATATCTCCAAAAATGTATGAAATACAGCAAAACCATTTGGTTTCTCCTAACTTCATAGACCTTAAATAGACATATAAATGCATATTTAAATGTCTTAGGGTGGGAAAGGAATGTATAAAAAAATAGTCGCCTTTCCTCTGTGTAACTTAGTTACTTTAAGTATTCTGTTTAAACCTTTTACAACTTTCCTTACTTTCCAGAAACAAGACAAACAAGCAATTAAGGTCTTTACACTACTGACTGATGTATCAAGTGGGAATCATTAAACTTGTCCGTTGAAGTTAGCCAGTAAAGAATAATTTTCCTTCATCACGATTTCACAGTTTACCTAGATGATTCTCAAATTTGATTTATTACCCTTTCATTACCGAGACTTTTCCTTGTCTAAATATAGAGTAACGAGGGAACGTTGTTATCTGAAGTTATCTCCTCCTAAACTTTCCTTTCTGTCTTCAGATTCTTGCACTGAGATGATCACACTTATTCTTGTTGATCGTTAAAGTTTCTTCTCTAAGTCTCCTCTCGAAAAGGATATTAAAGGATCACATTATTTCGTTATGGTCCCATTTTAATTTTGATGTAATTGCTGTTTCGGCAGCATTCACTTTGTAACAGGAGTTTTTATTTTTCTCCGTTTTTTATTTACTTCAGTTCTCAGTGACAACGGAAACGTTCAGCACTTCAGAAAAAAAGAGGTAAAAAGATTTAGTTCTTTATAAATTCACCAACGGTTCACTCGTACATCCTAAAATCCTTTGGAAATGGTTACTATACCTTTACCAGAGAGTAAGCATTCATTCAAAAATTTGCACAGACGGAAAATTATTTTCCAAAGTACATTCCCCGATCGCTCCAAAAGGTCAATTGGTATGTCCAAATGCATGCTCCTGTTTCCTCCGTTTATAAACCTTTGTCTTGTCTATGCCGCAAAACCTTGAGAGAGAGAATAGGCTGAAAAATGTCTTCGTTAATGTTCCAGCTATCTGTTAATGTTATCTTTTCTTCGCTCTTATAGCATGAAGGCTCCTTCAACATGCAGAAAGCACTTCTTGTTGAGAAACTGCTACAATTTAGGTGACTATCACAAGATGGTCGTATCTTGGCTTATAAGTTGTTCTAATGCAAGTAGCTAGTGGTGAAAGAGGGCCCATTCGTTTATGTGTTATTGATAATGTCACCGCAGAACTGTCATAGCAACGGCAAGTTTGAAGGATGCAAGTTTATAGGGATCACAATTGTTCAAGCCTTGGTACGTTGGTGTGTGGAGATATCTCTGTAATATGAGGTTCATGACACTTAAAAGTAATCTCACTTGCACAACGAATGCGCAATAAAGTACCTTTTTTTAATAAAAAATTGAACTTTTAAAAATAATGTTCATCAAGCCTATTTAGATATATTCAAGACGGTTAAATTTATGCTAAAACTCAAGTTGCATCCGGATTTGATAATATACACGAGTTTTATGCAAATTTAACGGTACGTGAAAGTCTATTTGTTCGTAAAACAGATAAATCCTGCTATTAAACATATTAGAAAGATAGAGATGAGTCTCTTACTATGAAGTGAGAACATTTTTGTTACCGGTGATTAGTAATTTTCTATCTTCAGAGATTCATTTATTATTTAATAAATATATGGAAAAAAATTAGCATCCTTTGACAGACTGAAAGAAGCTACAGATAGACAAACTGGGGTGGTGGATTAAAAGCAGAACAGCCTCCCTAGAATTGTCTGTTATCATATATTTCATATCGGAAAATTTGACATCCGAAGAAAGTAATTTATCTGTCTGGAATAAAGAGCAATCTGCTCTTTGCAGCTGAAAGTGAAGACCGGGAACCCAATAATGTCGAGTAAAAGCCATAAGTGTTGAGAGTTCATGTATTGCTGATTCTGGCAGAATCAGTTTCATAGGTAATAGGTTAACAGTAGATTGCGATACAGCGGCACCTGAAGGATTAATCTGACAGTCTGATTTTGGATCCGTTTCTGTGGAAGGCCTATATCTTTTACCTATGTATACACTGAACGTTCTGGCATATTCTTTACCATCCTCTTCCGGCCTCACACATCTGAGAACATAGACATGCTACACCTGTCGATCTCATCACTGCGGGTAGCCACCGTTACTGTTATTTTTCAATGGATACTTCACTGATTGATGACTTTACTTTCATCATTATAGCTGAAGAGACTTTATATATGATAAGCAGTTTTTCTAAGGTCACTCTAAAATCAAGCCCTTGTTTTCAGTTCTTGGACAGCGCCGTAACCTCAGTGCCATGGCATCCCATTCTCTTAAAATAAAATTGCTTTGTTCTGTGAGTACACTGAAACATTCTAACATGTTCATTTTTTCCAAAGGACAAAGGATGCTAGTGGATGATTATGAAGATGTTGCTTATTCTTATACCTTTTTCTATTTTTATCTTTAATTGCCATTTTCAAAGCCAGTTTGCTACTGTCATTTCTTTAGTTGAAGTAACTAGACTGCAGGATACTTGATCTGATGTGCTGAATTGCCACTGGCCTTTTAAAAAAGATTTTTTCTAAAAAAATTTTCTGCATAATTTCTCATTACTTTTCTGCGACTCTTCTATGTTCATGTTATAACTGTTAACATTATTCAATTTGTTTTCAGATTTGACGAAACTCTGCTTTCCACTACTCTGCTGGATGATGTTGAGCAAAGTTCTGTACTAGTGCTTTCTAGACAACGCTTGCCGCATGATGAACAGCAATTGTCGTGAGCAATGGTTACACTGGCGATCTTTTTACCAGACTTTTTGTACGTAATTTCATGTTGAACATCTTCCGGCTAAGAAAATAATTATAAAAGTATCTTGCACGCGTTCGTGTATCTAATACCCTTGATTTGGCTCCTTGACAACAAATTCAAATGAAGCGAGTCTTAAATAAGATAATAGGTATTCGTTGCTTATATCAATCCTCCCTTTCCACGTGTATCTACGCTATCGTGTGTACAAAGCAAAGCTTTTAAGAGAATTATCAAAACTGACAGTTATTCATTTTCCCTGACTCTGCCTCGTTAGACAAAATATTCTCTCTCTGTTCCACTCTTTGAGAGATGAAAGTGTAAAAGTCCAGTTATTGTTAAACAAGGGAGAAAACAATATGAAGATATAATTCTAATTCTTTGTACCTTTCACATCCTTAATGCGAC
>NC_061100.1:53357245-53372245 GCF_015104395.2 Macrobrachium nipponense
TACAAGGCGAAGGTAACCACCAAAGTAATTCCAGTTACAATCCCCTCTGTCTGCCCAAACTGAACAAAATTGCCAATATTTGGACGTCACTGATGACTTAGATCAAATTGGCGTAAGGTTGTGCAAGGAAAACTCAGAAATCAACGAAATGTAATGTGCCCCCGAAGGGAATTTTATTGGTCAGCATCTTCTTCCTTGACTCTTATTTCCACACTAGCACATTTCGTCATCTCAGTAAAGTCTTGTCTCTTCTACTCAAACAGTGTATTTATTAGTGCCAGTGTGTGTACCTTGCTAGAACTGTATAGAGCAACGCCACTCCCTTATGAGAATTGAATAGAGTAATGCAATCCATTTTACTTGTGTATTAACTCGTCTTAAGAGAGATATTATGTTATTATTACTGTCATCTGGAATTATTTCACTTCCAAGGGTGATGTCAATACCATTTTCCAAGTAGATGTTTCGCCTGTGCTTCTTATTTGCCAAGAGAAGTGTGCCCTACTGGGCTGACATAATTGTATTGCTACTTGAAATTTAAAGACCTTTTTTGTATTGTCCATTTATGTATGCCTTGGAATTACTTGATGTACTAATCTCCCGTGATTTATTATACATTTCCATTTTAGTGAGACCTGTCACTTTTGATCTACCATTGTGCTTGTAAATAAAGTTAGTGTTAAGAAACATAATTCTCACTTGGTGACCTACCAATTGTAATTGTTCTTTTTTCTCTGGTTATGGCATTTCATGGGTTTTATTGCAAGGTCCTATTAAATACAGAAGAGTAATCTCCAGTACCTCACAAAATATAATATTGGAAATCTAGCAAGGATTTCTTCAAAGTCAATTAGCAATTAGCATTCCTGCTAGCTAGACTTGTAAGAATTGATCGAAACCTGTAAATGAATGATCAACAAAAGTATTATTTCTCAAAAAGGCAAATATGTTATGAGGAAAACGCAAATTGCTTGTTAGGGTAACTTTCATTTCGAACTTGTGAATAGGAAAACAGTAAATAAGTGATCTAATGCATGGTGTATTCTGATTTGTGATTAGGAAATAACATTCAAATTAGTAGAAGCGAAAGTAAATCACAGTGGAGCATGTTTTAAATGTTAGCGCCACTAGAATTTCCACAGTGTGGAGACAGTGCGTTTGTTTTGACTCCAATTCACTTGTTAGTTAGGTTGTGAGTCAGTTATTTGAGTTAGGATTTTGCTCTGCATGTAGCAATATTTGAATGTGTTACGTTGGGAGGATGTGCACAATTCTCTCTGTTCGTGAAGTGAAATTTGTAAAATAATGTTGCTTAGGAATACTACAGTTGACAACCTATGCAGACGAGCGTAGGACATTTTCCCCCTGGACATTTTCCCCCTGACATATTCCCACCCAGGACATATTCCTCTCCAGACATTTTCCCCTCTGGACATTTTTCCCTCTGGAAAGTTTGTTTGTTTCTCAGATCTATGCATGATTTATTGTATTTTTACTGAGCAATAAAAACTGATAAAAACATAATTGCATTAAGGATTAAAATATTCATGTGGGATATTTAGGTTCGAATACAGAAGAAAAGTGTCATTAATACTAGTTTATTTTTTCCATTAAGGATTAAAATATTCAATACATTCATATATTTAGGGTCGAATTCAATAACCAACAGCCCTCAAAGTTTGTTTTAGTCTTCTGACCGTCTCGACGAGCTAGGCATCAAACCCGCTCCTGAAGTTATCTTGTGGACCGTTTGACACGTTTTTTAGGAGGCTGGCTGACCACATTCCTCCTAAAGCAAGGCAATTAAGGGGCATCAAAGAACAGTCCTTCCTTAATACATCAATGAGTGGCCTCAATGATGGAAGCTTGTGGCCAACCAAGTGAGAGAACGCATTAATTATTCCAGCTCTCACACATGTTTGCGCGGTCCCCTTCTGCCTGCCAGGGGAAAATCGTGCACATTCCAAATTTATGGAGGAACTTTGGGTGAGGGCTTTGCGCGACGAATGCTTCCAGATACATAATCTGAATCAAAGTAATCAATTAGTTCTTCTCGCCCTTCAAGAGTCGTATTTTTCAGAAATGCTATGCCCTCCTCAATATCCATCAGTCAAGGGTAGAAATACTAGACCATCGAGCATACCAGCAGTGTGTTCGATTTTCTCCTGGTTTTTATATCTTTGCTGTATACTAGGGGAAAAATGTCCGGAGGGGAATATATCAGGGGGGAAATGTCTGGGAGGTGGGGTGGGGGGGGGATATAACTGGGCCTCTATTCAGACATAGCAGTCCAACCCAACACTGCTCCACTCCTCTCTCACCTCCTCCACCCACCAACTTATACAGTTTGCTCTTCACCTAAGAGTTGTTTTAAAGTTCCCAGTAGAATAAATAATTGTAATTTCAAGCATTAACTCACTTCTATCAGAGAAGATTCGTGTATTCCCTTTTGTAGCTTGCAAATTAGAGTGAATGCATGTATTTCAGTGTTTGCTGCAATTGTCATTCACCAGCTGTGTTTATATTTTGTTTACCACCATCACACGTGAATAATCTCCGTCAAAACAAAAAGACATCAATCTTGTACCTACTTTGTTTATAAACAAACTCACCCATTACCCTTCAACTGTCAAAGCAAATCAGCCATCGAAGTGTCGCTGTCATGTCGACTGCGCTGACGAGTTGTCATTTCATTCAAACTACACCTTGTTTATTATTTGCACAGTTTTGATACCACTGTTAAGGAATGATTTTCCAATTTCTATCAAATTTTACATATTACTTCCAATTTGGGCACAAGAAACCACGTCCTTATTATTAGTATTGCTTTTAAGACTGTAGTCATTTTGCATTTTGAAATGCAATTGATCACATCGTTCATTGTAACATAAGTGGGAAAGTTTGGCATTTTATTAATTCTGATATCATTTTTTACAACTCATTCTCAAGCTACACTTTGCTTATTTCATTCGAGAGAGAGTTTTTTTCCTTAAGTATTCCCTGTTACCCATTTTTGTAGGGAACATGATAATCAACCTTGGCATATGAGTTGATTAAAATAATATGGTCGTTGCCTTTATAACAGTCGAGTCATTCGATTTAGCAAAGATTAATTTAATGTTTCAGTTATAAATTTCTGGAATCGTGTCCTTTTATAAAAACCCCTATCCCCGTGAGTGTTGATTTTCCGCCACGCTTTAGACAAGCAAGTGTAATTATTGCTACTGTCCCCACAGGGTGTTGATTTTTCGCTATGCCTTAGGTAAGTGAGTTTAATTATTACTAGAATAAAGTAAACCCCTTTTAATGTACTAGGCAGTATTGCACTGGGATTTCCAGTCGTATATATACCAAATGGGGAGATTGATTTACAAACCCATTGATAATAATAATAATAATAATAATAATAATAATAATAATAATAATAATAATAATAATAATAATAATAATAATAATAATAATAATAATATATTTTATTTCAGCTCAAGGTCATATACATGATGTATACAAAGTACAGACAGTAACATACACAACCTAGATACATGAGATAACATGATATAAAAATGAATAATCGGCAATATCCATGCTGAAGTAGTATAAATGATAGTACTCATAATAATGGTTAAAACAGTAATAATATTGAGAGTAGTATTAAAAAAAGCATTAAAAGTAATAATAATTGGTGAACAGAGTTTATATAATTCAATTGCAGCTAGAGACCTTAGGTGATTACAGTATTCAGGTCCAGAGGGCTGAATACGAGAATTGAATGTAGAAAATTTTTAAATTGATAATATTCACAGTAATAATGAAAAATTAGAATATCAGTAATAACAAAACCTCAGAAATATAATAATAATGACTGATTCTGCAGATAGCACTTTGCAAAGATAGAGATTAAGTCATTGAGGGAATAGACGCCTCATTTTCTCATCTTCCCCTCACTCCTTAGGATGCTTTATATGAGCGAATTGCTGCTGTTGCGCACTCGGGTGATCAGACTGGACACTGTTCGCCTTACAATGATCGTTAAGTTGTCCAGGCGGTTTTTCTATGAACATCTATGTGCCGGAGTGGTAGCAAGAAGTGTTTGTGAGGCATCTCAAAATGTCATTGTGCACAACAGTGATACATCTCATGGTCTCTCGGGTATAGTTCGTCCAGAGGGAGCACCCATAAATACTGTAGCAATATCGGTGACAGAAGGCAAACCTCCTTGCAATCATGTTGCCAGTTGCACATAGTTCACGACGCCTCTGTTCTATGTCTACCGTATTTTTTATGTCGTCCGAGATAATGTAACACAAATTCGGAAATTCGTGCACAAGTTCCAGCCGATGATTTTAGAGGAAAATTTGTGGTTTGGAAATATGCTTAAGCGATCTCGGGAGCAGCGACATGCACTGGGTCTTGGTTTCGTTATATGGGATTTCTATTTCTACTGCATATTGGGGCCAAGTGTCGATGAGTCGTTGGGGACCTTTCACTGATGGGGAAATAACCATAACGTCGGCATAACAGCGATTATTTATAGGTGTTTCGTTGACAGTGCATCCGATTGGGAGTGAGTTCAGTTTGACATTCAGGGCATTACACAGGTATGGAGAGAGAATGCCCCCTTGCCGAAGTCCGTTTAGAAAGCCGAAGATGTACAACAATACATTAACCCATTTGACACAGAATTGCTGTGTGGAGAAACAACAATATAAAATGCAAATTAAATATAAAGGTGCGCCTCTTTTCTGCAGCTTCAGGAAGAGCTTCAAGTAATTTACTCTGTGAAATGCTTTTCTCACATTTATAAAACATAAGAAAACAGAAGAGACTGATGATAGGTACTAGTTCAGTCATTCTTTCCGTATGTAGATTCAGGTGTTGGTTGGGTGGTTTGCTTTAAATCCGAACTGGTTGTCAGTGGTGTGTAGAAAGGGGAGACGTCTCACTAGAAGAACCGACTCAAGTACCTTTGACGAGATCGTGGTGATTGCGATTGGGCAGTAATTGCCAGGGTCAGCTGCATTCTTTAGCTTGTTTTAGATTAATGGTATTAAGTGAACTAGGAGTAGTGGGTCTGGAAGAAACTGGTGAATTGTCTGCATTGAATAGGGCAGCTAGCAAAATGTAGGATGTCGGGTGGCAGAATTTGAAAGCTTCTGCAGGAAGACCATTGCAGCCGGGCAATTTATTATTAGATAGGTTATTTATGACATAGCTGATATTACCTGGTGTAATATGATCTGAGAAATGAAATAGAATGTTATCGTTAAGGAGGTTATCTACATCTCTTCAGGTGTCTTGATCGTTTATGCAATTCGGGATATTGCTGAAGTGATCGCCCCACATACTTGCGATAGCCTCGTCACCGACTGCTTCTCTTACTCTCTGTGAAAGCTTTTTAATTTTGGGATTTAGGGATTGAATATCTTTCTAGAGACGAAGATAATCACCGGATTCTAAATTTTTGGACATTGCATCAGTTCGTAGTTGCTTTTCATTTAATCTGCAGTGCTTAAGAGCAAGTTTGAACTGTGCTCTCGCCTGTCTCATTAGCAATGAAGTGTCCTTTCCTCAGGCTACCATTTTGCCTCCACAGCAAAAGAATTTTTCTCGTGTGTCTGAATACAGATCTTTAACCAGGTCATTCCAGCTGGGTATATTACGAGGATTACCTCGATAAAGTCTAAAGGTAGCCCTGCTGGAAGCAAGCATAGCAGAAATTATGTTCCGATCTCTCCTGTGGTGGTCATTTTTACATTTTGTGTTAGTACAAAATAAGGCATTTGCTGGTTGAACTATTGACTGCAACCTGTTTTCTGAGGGTCGCCCTAAAGTATTGTAGCTGGAGCCTTATACAGGCCCATATTATTATTTTGTTGACATTAACTCTGCCTTGTTTAGAGTGCCATTTCCATTCCACATAATGGTTGTGTGACTATCCTAAAAATTTAGCATATCTAGTGAAGATCAGGCCCTGCTCAAAGCATCAGTAGCACGTCTGCCGCTGATGAAATCGAGGCCTTCATAGAGGTAGGGAACTTCTGGGACTGAGAGCAACAAACTGAAAAATTGGGTTCAACGCAGGATTAATACTGCTAAGAAAAGAAGGAGATACAGCATGAACAAGCTTTCGTACAAGAAAAGGAGGAGCGACAAGAGAAGGAGCAGGAGAGACAGCATGAACTAGCTTTGGCACAATGAACAAGAAATCTTGCCTCTTTCCTGGGCCCGACCTTGGCCCCACTCCAGATCCTCTGATGGATACTCGAGGAATAGGCATCTTGTCTGACATGCCTAAGCCTGAGACAGTGCTAGTCTGCACCTGCCCTACAGCTGTATGAAAAACTTTTCAGCTGGGACATTATGTGTTGGCTGGACAAAGAGCCAGTGCTAAGACCTGAGCTTGATACAGAGCGAGAGCCAAAACCCTCTTTCAATTTTGCTTCAGGAGATCCAGTTCCCTCTGTCTCCATCAGGAGTGGATGATTCTTCACACCCTCCTGTTGAGCCATTGTCATTGCCAATTGAATGCATTGAACAGGGTAGTGCGCACCACCTGTATCCAGCTGTCGCAGCAGCCCAAGTGGATGATGATACTTCAGACTCTATTGTTGTCACTAAAGTTGTCGAGGCTGTCACACCACCCAAGATAGTGGCTAGCATAGTGCCCACTCCATCTGGTAATGTAGCATCCAGTGACACTCCCTGCTTAGGTCCTGAAGCCATTACGGCTCCTCCCCAGGAATCGATCCCACTAGTTCATCCTGAGATATGCCAGCCTACTGGCAAATTAGAAGAGTCAGAACCATCAATAAAGCTAGTACTCATTTTCACAGTTGATCCTGAGGAAAAATGATCGGAAGTTCACCGTTCTCTTGAGGAACCGTAGTCGGCTCCACCGAGTAACTGGAAGGCTACCTGCTTCTAGAGGCTAAGTCTCCAGTGCTACAGCTGGAAGGTCAAGCGCCTAAAGCTCGAGATAATGATAGAGCATAGGTGCTCTCCCAGCTCTGATGCTTTAGCACAACAGTACCATGTATATATTCCACATAGCCTCAGGACACCATCACTTATATTGAACCAGTGCCACTGAGCTCATGGCACTCATATCATACAGCTGTAACAGGCCCTTATTTTACTAAAGCAATCCTTGCCTCTGATCTAGAGAGTATGCCTATGGCTGTCTCCTACCTTTAATCAGTATTGATTGTATTGGAAGAATTTATTTTGCACTTCACTAAGTCTTCTTTAGCCCAATAAGCTATTTGCAGCAGTTTTGTTGCATTCTTTTGAGATTTTGTTGCATTCTCTTGTATTTTGTAGTTTACAGCAAAAATTTAATAACTCGTGTTTATTGAAATGTTTTTTTATGCTGATAAACTTGTATTGTTAAGATATTTTATGTCCATGTATATTATGCCATTATGTTAAATTGTTTTGTTGAAATTTAATTCTCTGCACATAGCTAGTTATCAGTTTGGTGCTGCATTAGCTTAGCTCTATGTAAAGTTCATTTAGCTATTTTTGATGACCTTGAGTCAGTAGAACTGACAGTTCATTTTATTCCAAAGATAGTAACTTGAAATAAATGCAGACACCCCTTTTGCTAGTGTTAGTGATTTTAGTTAAGTTAGCTAGTAAGCTCACTACTCCTTAGGGTATAGTTAGAGTTATATCTTTTAGCCTATTCTCAGCTGTATGGGCAAGAACCAATTAAGGGGAGATAATTAACATAATCAATACTGGCTGCATAATAGTAAAGACCTTCATGCTCAAAAGGGAGTGGAATGTTTAGACCGCTGTTTCGATTAGCTCTTTTAGTAATTCAGAAATTTTTTCTATTTGAGTAAGGCTATAGGTAGATCCACAGTATATGGAGTGAGCTGGTATAAACAGGGAGTGCCTTGCTGTCCCCTTCCAAGGGTTTAGACTTAATGAGTTGCCAGGAAAAATACCTCGAAAAGATGACTGTCCCCTTCTAGCTAAGCCCCAAACCTAATTAGCCCTCCACTGTCTGTTTCCATATACTGGCGCTCACTTTTCCCTATTCCAGTAGTACAGGCTGTGCCTCCAGCCTTAAGCCATATCCCCACAACAACCGAATCCCATGTAAGTTGAAGGTAACCACCAAACTTCTCACACTTAGTCTGCTCGCAACATGATGATCTCTGTCTGCCCAACGACTGAAGCTACTGGCCGAGGGTGAACTCACACCTTCCCAGACTTTCTCATGCTGGACAGAAGTGCCAATTCCCTAATGTCTCTGATGTTTTGGATCACATTGACATAAGGTTGTGTGCGCAAGCAAGACCCAGGGAACAACAAAAGGTCATGAGCCCTGGAAGGGAAATTGATGGGCCAGTATCTTTTTCTTCTACTTGCTTAGTCTCTCACTCACAAAATTCATCATCTCAGTAAAGTTTTGCCTATTTTATTCAAACTGTATTTATTGGTGCCAGCATGTATCCCTTGCTAGAGGTGCACAGAGTAAAGCATTCTCTTATTAGAAGTGATTAGAGTAATGCAGTCCATTTAATTGTGTATTAACTCGTCCTTTGAGAAATATTATGATATTGTTATTCTTATCTGGAGTTATTTCACTTCCAGGAGTGTTATCAGGGTTATTTACCAAGTACACGCTTCTCCTGTATTCCTGATTTGCTCCCTACTAGGCTGATAAGATTGTATTACTGCTTGAAATTTCAAGACCTCTTATATATGAAATTACTTGATGTACTAACCTCTAATTCAGTGATTTATTTTACATTTTAATTTTGTTGAGGCCTGTCACCTTGACTTACCATCGTGCTTGTAAATAAAATAAATGTTAAGAAGCAGTAATCTTCCTTGATAACCTGCTAATTATTATTTGTCCTTTTATAATCTGGTTACGGTATTCCAGTGCCCCTAGAAAAAAGTGTGATTATATATATATATATATATATATATATATATCTATACTATATATATATATAGTATATATATATATATATATATATATATATATATATATATATATATATATATATATATATATATATATAAAGGTTTTTGCCACAAAGGAAAAAATGAAAAAGCGATATAGCCGAGTACTTTCGGTCTTGTTCCAACCCTTTACTAAGGCAATCTGATTTTACAGAGGAAAACATAGTCAAAAGAAGGTTTAATATCCAAACTGACACTACAAGATTAGCAATAAGGTCGATTTCACTCTACAGAAACGAGGAAACGCCTGAGGGTAGCCACACCTTGGAAGATACACGCGGTGAACAAGTTATTCTTCCAGAAAACAGTACATTTTGAAAAAACAAGGCAGCATATACAATTTAATATCATGTAATTTACACAAATTTTCCCCCCAAAAATTATTATTAATGAAAAGACGAAAGAAAATATATATATATATATATATATATATATATATATATATATATAAATTATATACTATATATATATATAATATATATCATATATATATATATATATATATATATATATATATATATATATATATATATATATATATATATATATATCGAGCAAGAGAAAGAGGGAGAGAGAATATCGAACCACAGAGAGAGAGAGAGAGAGAGAGAGAGAGAGAGAGAGGAATAATCTACATGTGGGACTAATTTATTAGTAGTTCTTTTATTTTAAGGTCCTTCATAAACATCTTACAAATATATGGGTCCAAATGGTACATTCCCAGACTAAGATTTAGGTTGTTTTTATTGGTGATTTGTATAATTGCCGATTCCAGTAAATTTCTTGAAACATAATCATTAGATCTAGCAATTACCGAGGTATCACCCCAATTAATACAATGACATTTTTCATTCAGATGGATAAAGAGTGCATTTGAAGTCTGGGCTGTTCTAACTGAATACATATGCTGCTTAATACGTACACATAAATTTTTACTTGACTGACCAACGTAAAACGATGGGCAATCCTTACAAGGAATTTTGTAAATGATGTTATTTGTTACGGGACTATTCTTAATTAGCATATCTTTAATGGTATTGTTATAAGAGAACACTACATCAACATTAAACGATTTAAATATTGATTTTATGGTTTCAAATCCACGAAAGTAAGGTAAGCTAAGTACATTTTTAGGCATTTCCTTTTCATTAATAGCAACACTATAAAACTTTTTGTGAGCTTTTTGATAACATAAATCAATTAAATGAGGTGGGTAGCAGAGATCGTTTCCTATCTTTTATATGCATTCTATTTCTTGGTCAAGATATTGTGGACTCGTGATACGCAAAGTGCGTAGGAACATAGAAGAAAAAATGGAAATTTTAATATTAAGATGGTGGCCAGAATAAAAATGTACATATGTTAAATTATTTGTGGGTTTTCTATAAATACTGAATTTGCATTGGATTTATAGAAAACCCACAAATAATTTAACATATGTACATTCAGTTATTCTAGAGCTATATATTTCTTTGGTACAAAAGAAAGGAAGTTGAATAGCAGCTGTAAAAAATCGGCATAAAAACTAACGGGAGTCGAGAGACGATTAATGGCTCGAAGAGAGGAAACTCCTTCCCTTAAGAAGGGTAAAAGTTCGCCAATAAAACTGCGTATTACTTTCGTAGTCTTACGTCAAATGGCCTAGTGAATCCTCCCAGGTAACGCAAGAAAGCTATAAAATAAACTCAATATCGGAAAGGTTTTGGAAGCTGAAGTGAAATAAGTTGAAAATACTCACAAGAAAGTTAAATTTAATTCAAGCAAAGTTTATTGTAACTGTGATTTTATTTAATATTCAACAATAGAGCTTTAATCAACATAATAAAAAACTCTCGAACTAGGGTATTCGGAATAGAACTGAACAGGTCTCGATGAAATAGTAAACGCATCCCCCGCGCCCTATTCCCCCTAATCTTATGTGCGAGATCAATGACCTGAACCTATATAGAAGAAGAAAACTGGTTTATCTTAATTCATCCCTGCCGTTGCCTGTGGTTGCTCAGTCAACACTATTTAACTCATCCAGAGTCTATATACCAAGTAAAAGGCAAGAGGGAGAGAAACTAACACTGAAATATTAGCATATTCCTAAAAATAATATCATATCATTACTCTCAACTTCGTATACAATAGCCTTTTATAATACTGAAAATGAGCAATTATGTGACCGTTTTCAGCTTCGCTGATTTCATTTTAGCCGACATCCCTTTCTTGTATTGACTTTATTAAACAGTTATCTTGCATGCATTTGAAATCGAATTATTCAATTTATCTAAATGGGAGTTCTTTTGTACAGAATTTATTTAATTATGACGAGGAAGTGGAATACATTATGGCAATCATCATACAATTTTTTCGATAGCAATAATTTACCAATAGCTTTTGACATTTGGACATCATCAAAAAGAACTTCATGGTCTTCTGCCGATGTCAAAGGAATTGAGGCGCCTTCATTTCCTTGAGACCAAGAACAGTAAGGTAAGTTTAGTACCACGATTTATTAAGACTATGATTTATGCATATATTCATAAGTTTTAAGCAAGATACGAATCCTCTCAGTCAGTTCTATTTCTTAAAAGGTTTGCACTATGATGATTTTACTCATGCTGCAGGATTGTTTCACACTTTCACAACGCCATATATATATATATATATATATATATATATATATAATATATTATCTTAATATATATATATTATATATATATAGATATATATATATATAAATATCTATATATATATATATATCTATTATCTATATTCTATATATATATATAATATATATATATAAATACTATATATTATATATATATAGAATATAGATATGTATATATAATATTATATCTATATATATATATAATATAATATATATATAATATATATATATATAGATCTATATTTTATATAATCCTATATGTCTATCCTATATTATATTATTATATATTCTATATATATATGTAGATATATATTAAAATATGTTAATAACTATATATAAATATATACTATATATATATATATATATATAATATATATATATATATATATCATTTATTATATAGATTATATATACCCCCTATATAATGTTATTATGTTTTAAATATATATTATATCCATTTATATTAATAATAAAATTAATATTACTAATTAATTATATATAATAAATATTATAGTATATATCTATATATTTGTAAACATACAATACAATATATATAATCATATCCTATAATATATTACTATATATATATATATCATATATTATATATATATATTCTATATATTTATATATATTCCCCTGAGAAATGTTTTATTTCATAATTTACAACCGCTTATTTACTAACTTTATATTACAGACTAAGAATAGAATTGTTGCAGGTAAGCATGAAACAAAACGAAGCTTAAGATTAGTAAGAATAAGAAAATTGCTTGTGGAAGTTAATAAACGCTGTCATAGTGATATAAAAAATTGTACCTAGGACACGGACAAGTAATTTATCAGCAAAAACAGATGGAATATCCAGAGAGAAAATTGACAGTTATGATAATTTCTCTCTCTCTCTCTCTCTCTCTCTCTCTCTCTCTCTCACAGAAATTTCCACGATTTCGTCAAGAGGACAAAAACAACTAAAAACATTCACCTTGGTGCTTAATATCATCAGTATAATATATGTTATAATTAAACCTTGCAGTAACTGCCACGTAATCTTGACTTGAGAGCAGAACTACAGCTGTTTTCTACTATCTTTCAACAAATTTCTACGTACCCACTTCCAGAAACTGGAATTAAAACCGTCCTCAACAAAGAGCACTGTAAATATAAATTCGCTGTTATATAACAGTGAATACCAGCTTTTCTAATTTAATCACTATTATATAACTGATACTGGGGAGAGAGAGAGAGAGAGAGAGAGAGAGAGAGAGAGAGAGAGAGAGAGAGGTTGGGTATAATTTATATTTTTTTCCCCATTAGCCATGGGTGGATGTTATAGATTATGTAAATGAAAACAAACACCGTATTTACCAACCAAGTCACAAGAGAGAAGGGTCGCATTAGTAATAAAGAGGCGAAATCAAGTATTTAACTGGTAATGAATGACATCACGTATAACCATTTTATTACCAGATCACTAATCTCAATAGCATTCATAAGATGAGATGCATGAGACTCAACTCAGCTCCCTGCAAGAGAAAACGTGCAATTAGGAATCGAAATACAAGCAGTTTCCCATGGAAGAGTAAGGCTGAAAGGATCCAAATATAGTTCTTTTGCTGGGCTTATGAACCATACATTCAGTCATCCTTGGATATCCTCCGCCACAAACGGTTAGAAGGTTTAAAAGAGTTTTATCCAAGTTCTCTCTCTCTCTCTCTCTCTCTCTCTCTCTCTCTCTCTCTCCGTATATAAATATATATATATATTATATATATATCTATATATATATATATATATATATATATATATATAGATATATCCCACGATGGAAAATAAACAACGGAGTATCCGTGGCATATATCTTTATTTATGGATTTATCACGTTCCTAACCTTCGTGATTCAGTTATATATATACTATATATATATATATATATATATATATATATATATATATATATATATATATATATATATATATATATGTGTGTGTGTGTGTGTGTGTGTGTGTGTGTGTGTGTGCGCGTGCGTGTGTGTGTACGCATAGGCTTTTACATTCTAAAATGAAAAAGGTTTAATAAAATCTAAAAAAAAAAAATTTCTTGTTTAGATTTTACTTAAAATTTTTTATTTCCAATTGACTCTGTAGGAACATTTGCTTGGTGTTTTTCTAGTATTGTACACTACAAAGAAAATATTTTTTGGCGTTCTACCCGTTCAGTTCTGTTAGAGAAGCAATTAACGTTTTTTCGTCTGTTACAAACTCAACTCACAGCATTTTGATGTTCTTTTTAGTCATGATTAAGGAAATTATAATTTCAATTTGTGCTTCTCTGTTCATGACAAAGGTTTTAATATTCTCGACAGTTTTGCGTCACATGAAAGGCAAGTTAATTGGATTCAAAGAAAAATTAGAAGCTAAATATTTAGGAATTTTTTTAACATATCGCAAATTTTAATTATTATCAAAGTAAGTCAAGTTCACATTCTTTTGTTTAGATTTTTTTTATAAATAATTATGAAAGCATACATATTCAATTCGTCATTGATGCATCTACATTGACTCGCTTTTGATACCTATGCTACACTTTCATATATAGACTAGTAATATATATATATATATATATATATATATATATATATATATATATATATATATATGTATATATATATATATAGTATATATATATATATATCTATATATGTATATATATATATATATATTATCATATATCTATATGTATATTATATATATATATATATATCTATAATATATATATATATATATTGTATATTATATATAATTATATATTATATATAATATATATATATATATATATATATATATAAAATATATATATATATATATATATATATATATATATATATATATTTAAATAAAAATTTTATGTATCTATATAGATATATCTATATATAAATATGTATATATATAAATATATATTATATATATATCTATAATATATAATAATATATATATATATATATATATATATATATATATATATATATATATATTAGGGCTGTTGCCTTGTATAATAAGGCGCCCTATGAGGTAATGTTAGACTTGCGATAATCTTACGCTAAATCGGTTGGCTATGCACTTCCATACTTATTGGAGTGTCTTGGGGTTTGTAGATCATTTACGAAGTCGGTATTATCTTCTTTGGTTATGACGACGATGTGTTAAACTCATGATGATTCAGCAATGATGTGAGGCTCTAGTAGAAAACACGAAGTAAAAAAAATACTTATATTCTCTGAGATTACATGTTGAATTTCAGAGGAAATTTGTACAGGTCTTCTAATGACGATGGCTTGATCGCTTCTGCCAATGATGATGGCTAATTCC
>NC_061100.1:53377245-53379745 GCF_015104395.2 Macrobrachium nipponense
GTGACGGAGACGGTAATATGCGAGAAGGCACGGAGTATTTATGCCGACTTAGTGATGAAAGAAGCATCAACTTCTAAAAAGGCATCAGAAGAAGCGTTTTTTAAGGCAAGCCCATGGCTGGTTTTTTTTTTTTTTTGATAATTTTAAAGAAGAGAACTGGCATCCATTCAGGTGGTGAGACACGGCGAAGCTGTGAGTGCAGACGTGAAAAGCAGCCGATACGTACCATCCCAAAAGTTTCGCTGCACTTGTTGCGAGGGAAGGCTACATCCCGCAACGGTGTTCAACTGCGATGAAACGGGCCTATTTTTGGAAGAAAATGCCACGGAGGACTTACATCACAGCAGAGGAGAGATGATGCCTGGCCATAAACCCATGAAGGACCGTCTGACCCTTGCATTATGTGCAAATGCTAGCGGTGATTGTAAAGTGAAGCCACTGCTAGTTTATCATTCGGAAAATCCTCGAGCCTTCAAGACGCACAAGATACTGAAAGAAAAATTGCACGTTATGTGGCGCGCCAATGCTAGGGCATGGGTTACGCGCCAGTTTTTTACTGACTGGGTAAATCTCGTCTTTGGCCCTGCAGTGAAGATGTATCTGCAAGAAAATAAACTCATGGTGAAAGCATTGCTCATCCTTGATATTGCTCCAGCCCACCCACCTGGTCTTGAAGATGATATTCTGGAGGAGTTCCAGTTTATCAAAGTTCTCTACCTCCCACCCAATACGACTTCAATCCTACAGCTGATGGATCAGCAGGTCATTTCCAACTTCATAAAGCTGTACATGAAGCACTTGTTCCGCCGCTGCTTTGAAGTGACGGAAAACACAAATCTAACCCTTCGAGAGTTTTGGAAAGATCACTACAACATCGTGATCTGTCAACGTATCATTGACTTGGCATGGCAAGGGGTAACAAGACGAACGTTGAATTCTGCATGGAAAAAGTTATGGCCTGATGCTGTTGCAGAAAGAGATTTCGAAGGGTTTGAGCCCGAGACCGAGCAAGAAGAGTTGGAGAAGATTGTATCTCTCGGAAAGTCGATGGGTCTGGAGGTAGATGAGGGTGACGTCAACGAACTCGTCGAAGAACATGAGGAGGAACTCTCAACTGAGGAGTTGAAGGAGCTGCAGATGATGCAACACACGAAGGTTCTGGAAGAGATTAACCCTCTTACGTCGGAGCGGTAAAAAAAAATTTGTCTCCCGTGTGCCGGAGGGGTTTCGGAGTGAGTGCGGAAGCGGAAAAAATATTTTTTAAAAAAAATCTCAGCAGCTTCGTTTTCAAGATTAAGAGTTCATTTTTGGCTCCTTTTTTTTCATTGCCTGAAGTTTAGTATGCAACCATCAGGAATGAAAAAAATTATTATCATATATAAATAATGCGATATATGATAGCGCAAAAATGAAATTTCATTTATAATTGTATTAAAATCGCGCTGTGCGCAAACGGTTTAAAGGTAACAAGTTACTTTTTTCGTTGTTTTTGTAATGTACACTAAATTGCAATCATTTTGGTATATAACACATTGTAAAACGATCAAAGCAACACAGAGAAAATATTATCACAAAATAATGCATGAATTCGTAACGCACGGACGTAAACAAATATTTTTTTCAAAAATTCACCATAATTCTAAATATTGTCCTAGAGACTTCCAATTACTTTCAAAATGAAGACAAATGATTGAATATTACTATACTGTAAGAGTATTAGCTTACAATTGCAGTTTTCGACCATATCTGATCAGTTAAATTTGACCAAATGTCGAATTTTTTTATATATATATATTTTATATGCAATTATTTCGGAAATAAGAAAAGCTACAACCTTCAAATATTTTTCGTTTTATTCTAAATGAAATTACGCACATTTTCATATATAAAACTCTATGAAATGCCTAATATGAAACGGAGCAAATATTCCGAGAATGGTACGTACGTATTTCGGAGATTTGTGGCGGAGAATCCGCGCGCGGAGGGAAGGAAAGATTTTTTTTAAAATTCACCATAAATCTAAATATTTTGCTAGAGACTTCGATTTGTTTCAAGATGAAAATAAATGAATGAATATTACTAAGGACTGTAAGAGTTTTAGCTACAATTGCGTTTCGACCATTTCGGTAGAGTCAAAGTTGACCGAACGTGGCTTTTTTTCTATTTATCGGGATTTATATGCAAATATTTCAGAAATGAGAAAAGCTACAACCTTCAATTATTTTGTTTTGTATTCTACATGGAATTGCGCACATTTTCATATATAAAACTTTATGTAACGGCTAATTTAAAATGGTGCAAACATTACCACAATCGCACATAAATTCACCATAAATCGAAATATTGTGCTAGAGACTTCCAAAGTGTTGCAAAATTAGGGTAAATGCTTGAATATTACTAGAATATAAGCGTTTTAGCTTACAATTGTGTTTTTCGACCATTTCGGTAAAGTCAAAGTTGACCGAAGGTTGAAATTTGGCAATTATCGTTATTATATGAA
>NC_061100.1:53384745-53389745 GCF_015104395.2 Macrobrachium nipponense
CTTTTATCTTTAACCATTCTAATTTTTTGAGGTAAGGGGATATGTGGTCATGTTATTTTACATTACCAACAGCCACTCGGGCGGCAAAGTTTTGAAGTTTTTGAACCCTTTTCATTTGTGTAGAGCCAGTTACTCCCTAAATTCTTAAACAGTAGTTGATTATACTAATAGCCAGTGACTGAACAACTATTTGACGCATAGAAGAATCAAATGAATCTTTTACTCTATCTAAATAAATTAAAGAACCCATCACTTTCTTATAAATTTCATCTATATGCGTTTCAAATGTCATATATCTATCAAAATAAACCCCTAGATTTTTTACAGCTTTCATAGGTTTAATCATATTTCCATAAAATCTATTTGCACATTGTCTCCAATATCTGATATATATTTTCGGGAACCTATTAAAATGAATTGTGTTTTTTTTTCTCATTAAGAAGCAAACCATTAGTTAAGAAGTAGTATTTGGCCTTCTTTAGTATGTATTCTGCCCTATGAATTGGTTCGTCTATTTCATTTACATTTCCTTCAATTAAGATCTGGGTTTCGTCGGCATATTGGATGACTATGCAGCCGGGTAGTGATTTTACCAGATCATTGACATATATTACAAAGAGTATTGGGCCAAGAATAGAGCCCTGGGGTACAACAAACTCTACAATTTTTGGGGAAGACACAGTTTGGCCCATTCTAACTGACTGGGAGCTGTTATGTAGGTAATTCATAAACCAGAGTGGATCTATACTCAGTGATGTACATTTATCAAATATATTATGATTCACGCTGTCGAAGGCTTTTGAGAGGTCAAGTAAAAGGATTAGTGAAACTTTTTTATTATCCAAATTATTATAAATCTTATCTGATATTTTCAATAAAGCCGTTTCAGTTGATAATTTTGGTCTGAAGCCGTGTTGACTTTGTGAGATTAGCCCATTTGTCTCTAGAAAATCAGTTAATTGAATAGCAATTATTTTTTCCAGAACTTTTGACAATATCGGTAGCAAAGATATAGGACGATAATTAGAGACGTCTTCCATATCACCACTCTTAAAAACTGGTATTACGTGGGGATTTTTCCATAACTCCGGATACTGTTTAGTGGCTATGGATGTGTTAATTATAACTGTAAGGCAAGATGCAATAATGTATAATCCATCCCTAATGAAACGCAAGCTAATCCCGTCAGATCCAAAGGCATTTGTGTTTTTAAGATTTTTTATAATTAAGATGACAGTATTACAATCAACAGGAGTAGGCTCAAAACTATCTAATTCTCTAACTGGAATATTACGTGCTGTTTCAGTAGAGATATTACATTTCCTAATTTTCTCTTGGTTTTTTTTCGAAAGTTCTTTTCCCGACCTCAGCGAAAAAATCATTGAATTTTTCAGCCATAGAGTGTACATCAGTTACTGCTGGCAATGGCATAGAGCTCCTATCTGTTAGTTGTCCATTAAATAGCATATTTTTTGTTATTTTCCAAGTAGCAGAAACATTGCCTTTAGCTCTCTGATATTCGCTTTTGTAATACTGCTTACGGCTTCCAGCTAACTTTGAATTTACTCTCTTCTTCAGGTCTTTATGTTTTTCTCTCAGAGAGATGTTAAAAGTTTGATTTTTTAACTCACTTTTCAGTCTCTCTTTCTTTCATGTCCCGCTTTATTTCATCTGTTATCCAGGGCGCCGTCAGGGGGACGAACGATTTCTTTTGTTACAACCGGAGCACAAATGTTTAAGCACGATGTAAAGACGTCGTTTAAAATTCCAACTTGGTTGTTTACATTGTCAGTATTTAGAATACCATTTAATATATTTACGTTATTCGTGAGGAGATCACAAAGAAAGTCTGGAGAATAATTTTGCAAACATCTGAAAGTTTTTAAAATAGGTTTCTTTTTTGGCTTACGAATATTCAAATGAGTTAAGATTGTCTCGTGATCTGCCACCAAGCTTGGTATAATATCAATATTTATTATCATATGTTTAGCATTTGTTATTACGAAATCAATTAAAGGCGCTGATATAGGAGTAATTCTAGTAGGTTTGTTTACTATATGATCGAAATTTAGTTTTTTAATTAGTTTAGACATTTTATTCTCGGTCTTACATTTCCGGTCTTACATTTCCGGAATCCCATTATGTGGTGGTATTGTTTGACGATCTGAACGCATTTCTCTCCAGACTTAGGTACGAAGCTCAAAGCTGAAACGAAGAAATTCTTTGTTTTATATCTAAATTTTCAAATAATATAGGAGTTAAATTTACCCAAAAATTCAGGAGTTCGAGAAGCTCAGTTATTATTTATAACCGTTTATGCACAATCATAAAGGAATTGTGCGAATATAACAAAATGTCACTTCGATACAAGTTGTACCGTTTTAGATTTCAGATTCCAAAAACCAGTATACGAGAGACTGTGTATCGCTCCAAAACTTTATTTCATTAGGGATAGATGTGCAGGTAGAAAAACACACTCCCAGGGTCGTTTTCTAAAGCGCTTCCATTTATCAGAGTCAGGATCTTTACGGTGCTCAGTGTTTTATTCAATAAGGCGTAACCTATGGGCATAAAAACCGATCACTTGATGTAATTTCCTAAATCTTTCGTATCATTTTTCACTAAGGAATGTGTATGGTCACTTTTACTGAACTGACTTCTGAAGTGGGGAGAGAGAGAGAGAGAGAGAGAGAGAGAGAGAGAGAGAGGCAGAGACTGTAAGAGGGAGAGGAGGAGAGAGTTGAGAGAGAGAGAGAGAGAGAGAGGTGGGATTTGGAGAGATAGAAATCGGAAACAGTAGAGAACCACTTTCCCATTCCCCGGAAAAAAAATCATATTAAAAACGAGTGAGTCGTTCGGCTCATTTCTTTGTGGCGCTTTTTTTTTTCACTTGGCTTTGTGAATATTCGGTCTTTATTTTGCCTCTGACTTACGCTCTTTCATGAATTTACTATAACACAGAAGCAAACACGATGCAGAATTGTATGCTTGAAGTAGTTATATATATATATATATATATATATATATATATATATATATATATATATATATATATATATATATATATGTGTGTGTGTGTGTGTGTGTGTGTGTGTGTGTGTGTGTGTCAGGAAGGGACAGATCAACGCCGCCGACTCACCATTACCGACTAACCAACGCCAAACCAGCGTTAGGACAACTCACCCCTGGCCAACTCAACACTGAACACTCAACGAAACCATGCAAAAAAAAAATGCTCTAGTCCATCTTGATATTACCCTGAGTATTAATACGTATGAGATATTATATTCTGACTTCACCATTTCAAGCAACTTATGCAAAGACTTGCAGGATATTATCAATTCCTCTTGAAAAGGTTAAAGGCCTTTGTTCCCAGACACTTTCATTGATGAAACCTCAGTTGCTTCTTCTGTTACTTTTTTTGAGATATTAAATCAAGTCCATAAGCATTTCTGTCAAATAATTTGTCAACTAGAAAAATGAATTTGCTCGGTCCCTCAGTATATCGAACTAATAATTCTAAATCTACGATGATAGCTATACAAAATTGAAAACTAATGCGGCAGTATTTCTTGCTGATCTCTACAACTCATATGTTTGTAAACAAATGGTCAGCATGTTTACCCTTTCTGCTCGAGTTCTTGCCCACGGTCCAGATTTGAGAGCGGCCAAAGACGGGAAGAATTGACGTCCCGACCTAAGCTGCACGGAAAGGCTCTTGTTTTGGGTCGCTGATGCGTTGACCTCTAGACCTTAGTGTGCACATCTCTTATATCGGCTTGTGGGAGGGCTGTCGCCCCTGGTCTGTTCAGTCTGCCAACGAAGAATTGGCTTAGTTTTTTAATTCATCGTTTGTTATGGAAATATTTCCACATGCAGGTGCCAGATTATTTACTTATCAGTAAATAATATTTCCCTTCAAGGATGTTGTACTCGAAATACATTGTATTAGAATTAAGTAGATTTATTCAAAGTATCAAAGATCATTGTTTTGCAAAGTAAGGAGAATATATACCCACAAGTCCACGAATTCTAATTTTATTCTCAGCTAAAGGGAAAGCATAAGCATTTGGAAGTTGCCCTTGCTGCCACTCAAGTCTTGACTCAACATATCGTGCTGTACTGGGGGTGTTGTCAGTTCATCACCTACAGCCGATAAATAATACATTACGCCTGTCAATATTCTTTAATAGCAAAGTATAATTCAACTGATATTGTCCTTTGATCAATAAAACAATTAGCATGACACATTTAGTAACCTAAATTTGACTTCTGATGTTGACACCTGATTAGCCTAAGTCTATTTTCAGCAGTATACTCTCTTGGATACGTAATGCGAATGAATAATCAAATCAATAATATCTGTATTAATCTGCTTTATTTGATTATTCCGTTTGTTCTTTTTATTGGTCATGTTTTCATTTTTTCTTATCCTTTTCATTATTGCTTGACATAATTTACTCAGACCTAGCTATCTCATGTCAAAAAGAAATCATCAGAGATCAAACAAAAGCAATTTAGTCTTTTTTTTTTAATATAATTCCTTGCATGTCATCCTGTTTCATCTGCACACATTGAAATGCTGTGGGAGTCGTAGCTGACGAAAACATTAAGACAAAAGCTTACTTTCATAAAAACATTCTTGGGTTAATCTTACTGTAGCTATTCATTTTTTCTGAATAGAAATTAAGTAGAATCAGGTTTACACGTAAGCCTTGACCTACTGCCATAAGCATTTTACAAGTAGCTGAAAGGATAGGAAATATGAAAGGTAACTTTCTCGTTTAATCTGTTTCCGATATATTTTTTTTTTGCAATAAAAACCAACTGTTGTAATCAGGGGTTGTTTTTTGACAGCGGCAACAACCTTATTGTTTTGCTCTCTTGTGGTGCTTCAAGGAGTTCCACTTCCAGGCCTTTTTTCTAAACTTTCCCATTCTCTAAACAATTTGATTCATCTTAACAATTTGATTGTTCTCTTCGGTCTATTAAGCCTTCTT
>NC_061100.1:53394745-53407245 GCF_015104395.2 Macrobrachium nipponense
CATGTATTGCCTATAAAAACTGACATGTGATGCTATAGAATTTCTTAATCAGCAAGCTATAAAAAAAGACAGCTTTATATGACATTTTGTTGACAAAAAAGAACAACTTACCAGTGGTTGTTACCTATGTAGCACCAAGCATGGCCACTCGTGTCATAAGATGACGCGTAGTGATAATTTCTTATTCAAAATCGTCCCAGTAAAGAGCATTTAGATTATCAATAAAGAAATGAGGGAAGGGTAGTAGATGGGGGACGCAGTTGAAAAAAAAAAAAGACAGAAGCACTTCACCTACTTCACGAAGGCTATAATAGTACTTAAGAAAGAAGTGACCTCGATTAGGATTCATTGTCGTTTGCGGATGCAACATTTCTTCGAAAAATAAAACAAGCAAGCTTTTAACTTTCTTAAATTTCACATTAGGACTCTAATCGTGAAATTGCCTAATTCAGTCATGAGAGAGAGGTTATGGACTTCCCTTCAGCAGCAAAACCCTGGTGTAGGAATGAGAGCACTTGCCGAAACTCAACATACTTGTTTTAGGCTGAGCATTTAAATGGATTCATTTTCGGCTGCTGGCGCAGTGAACCTAATTCGATATCATGACTAGAATAGGAAAGCGATAATTTCGAAGTCTGGCAGCTAAATAATTGGATTCTGAAGTACCTTTCAGTTTAATTCAAATGGAATCAGAGTGAAACACTTTCCTCTTGCATTATTTCTGTTTTGACACTTACAGACTTTCAGTTTTTAATACATTCATTTATGAAAGTCTCTTCTTGAGGAACATTGTTAAATACTTTCCACAACACAATCGCAGTCAAAATATTTTCATAAATAAATACCTGCATTAGGCTTAGTCACTATTTAGACGCTATCGCGTTGTACCTATATTAAACAAAACACTTAATGTGACAAAAACTGGCTATATAAATTTGGCAATGGAGAGAGCGGAATAGATATGGATGTTTAAATCAGAATCCAGAAAAAACAGAATTAGATAGCTATGCAACCTTCATTCTTATCAACGTACACTCATATACACACTCTCACATTCCAGAGAGAGAGAGAGAGAGAGAGAGAGAGAGAGAGAGAGAGAGAGAGAGAGAGAGAGAGAGAGAGAGAGAGAGAGAGAGAGCGCTTATTCTAATGACATATTACAGCTATCACATCCATCTGGAATTCCTTGGATATCCCACTGTGACGGTAGTAACCTACATAAAAGAGGAAAACGGTTTCTGTTTGTGAATCAGCGTTGGATATTGTGAGAAACACCGTTTACCTTAACCTCATTTAGTCCCTAAGGATACTTGGCGCAGGATACAACCACATTTTGTATTTCAACTGCCTCCACTTCAAAAAAGTTTTACAATTGATGGTATATGGGTATTTTCAAAACATCATAGCTGGACATTTCCTAGATACATTGAAATAATATAACTTTCTCAAGAACGTGCAATAATTATACAAACAATAACAAGAAAGGAACAACCAAAACCGAGTTTTATGACAGATTTCGGAGGCCTATAGTGCCGGCGGTAGAGTGAAAATATAGGAAAAGAAGCCATCGTTCTTTTAAAAGATCCCGGTTGAGTGAAAACTGATTTCTGGTTTCTCGTCTGTTTGCTTCTTCTTTTTTCCTAATTCTTCGACCATCCGTGGATTGTTCATTTTCTCAAGTCTTTTCAAACATTTTCTTTCATCTCTCCTGCACCAGTGCATCTCATTTACTTTATTTCTTTAGATATCTACTAGTAAGCTAGATTTGTAATATTTCGTTATATACTAAGAATTCATTATACATTTCGAATTCGATGACTTCTCTAAGGGGATTTGCTTTACCTTTGTACTTTATTTCCGTCATAATTGCTGAAATTTTAAGCAAATTTCTGATAACGGGGAAATTTTTCATTAAATAATTTAGGAAGAGAAATAACTTAATTTTTCTTTGATAATTTGCCTTAAATTTAGGAGCAGTCCTCAAAATATCATTCAGTTTCCTTTCTTTGTGTTAGCGTTTTAACGTATTTTCCTTTGCTATATTATTATTTGTAGACTTTCTTTATGTATTTGCGTTCACGAATGATGAGGCTATAGCATTTTCCTTGAAGAGAGGCTGGTAAACTACTCATTTCTCGTATTTTCATTAGTCTAACCCTCCCAAGGCTGTATTCAGGGAGAGCGCACAATGTTCTGGCTGTCCCCATTTGGAGCATCTTTTGGAAACAATTTGTAGATTGTTCCCGTTTGTTTGGCCAGCCTATCCACTTACCTTGATTTCAATTTTTTTTATCTACGAATTTTAGGCTAAGCCAAGCACTGGGGCACTTTTGCCCAATCAGCGCTGATTGATGGAAGGTGGAGAGCAAAATAAAGATGTCTAGAAAATCAAGGTGATTAAGTGAAAAGATCTCGAGGCAGAAAAAAGGAAGGGTGATGCAGGTAAAGTAAAAGGCTAAGGCAGCGAGTGTATCTACGAAAAGAATTGATGCTATAGACATCATTTCGTAATGCCTACAGTGAACCATGTGAGGTGGGCTGACGGCACTACTCCGGTACCGAGATTTTGCCTCTTTTGCTGTTTAAACATACAGACGGGATCATTCTCCTGAAGGGTAAAAGGTAATGAAATAGGAAACCTGTCCCATACTGAAAGAGAATTGTAAAAAGGACAGAGAAGAAAAGTTTAACCGAAAGAAGCGATGAACAGGACCCGCAGAGGAAGAAAGGTTATTTGTAAAAAAAAAAAAAAAAAAAGAAATGAAATAAAATAGACGAGGAAGATGAACATTTGAATCTTACCTGAACAAATTTTTATAGTCGGTCACTCATTATAGCAATGTAATTTCTATACTTGAAGTAAATGTTTCCACTGTAAACATTCTGCAAAAGAAGCATTACTATTAACCAATGAATGAGTATCTTGCAAAACTTTTCCCCCATGATAATGTATTACAATTATGACCAATGAGGGGGTAATTTCTCAATGAATGTATAAATATGAGGTTCATTCTCTTGATGAAAAAAGAAAATTTTAAATCTTAATATGAAGACATACATGCTCTTAATATTTATTTTTCTTTTGATTTCTTTCGCATTTCCACAGCAAAACAAATCATCGCGCATCTGATGAAAGGAGACTTTTTAATATAAAATGAACAGAAAATATTTCACAGTTATAGAGCATGATTGCATAATCGCACTAACATTATCATTTAAATGCTCTATGTCTGGTAATCGATATTCAGTTTGTTTTAAAGCCGACAGTGGCCCTCGTGTGGTGTAATGCAGGCATTACTACAGTATTTGTAGACGTCTATTCAGGCGTAGCTGTACTCCCTTTTGATCCATTTACTTCACCTCCAGTCCCTCTTCTTTCCTTCAGACTTGCTGACCTGCCTCATTCACAGTTACCTCTTAGTGATGTTTCCTCCCAGCTTCACCTTGAGATTCTTATCTTGCTGTTCACCCCCTCCAACTTCACCTTTTCACTATCCCAAGCGCTGCTTGGCCGAGTATACCTCAGTGCTGGTACATTTCATAAAGTTCAATTAAAAAAAAATCATATTTTTAATTTCACCACCACTTATTTTGATTAATACGTCGTAAATATATAAAACCTTTCAAATGCAGCTATGGCCTTTTCATCTGAATAGTTCTTTTCCGAACACGTCTCAGGGAGAGATTTATTTTTAGTTTTAAATAGTTTAGAAATGATTCACCTGAACTCGAATCAGATGATCCGTGGTTTATGATTGCAGATATGATGATCTGAAGTTAGGTCAATTTGCTGAGCTCATTTTATTTTCCGGATGAGATTACCTGTGATGAGATTCCAAGTTTCTCCGACGGGAAGTTTTCTTGAAGGCAATTGCATGCAAATTAAGATGGGATGAAGGTAGGAAGGAGATTATTCATCTCTTCAGATTGTCCTTTGACAGACACACGCACACAACTTATATAATCAAACATTTGGTATCAGTTTCTAAAATGGAATAATCTACATAAATTGTGTATCATCAGACGAATGACATTTAAAAGTTTTTAAAGTTTGTAATCATCACATCCGGAATACATTAACAATAAAAGTGGTTTTGGACTTATATCACTTATATCCACAGTAATTTATGTGGTAAATTAACTGTTCCAACATTGGTAAAACAGTTAAACTGAACTATTGCAATCAAGTATTTACACCTACGACTCCAGTCATTGAGGATAAGAACATTGTTAAACATGTCCGTTGTGAGTGGACAAAAGGTTTCATTTCCATTATTGATAATCGCATCAACGGTTCACTTTATTGTCAGTCCATTGATAATAAAAAAATTCAACATTGCTGAATTGTGAATTACATATACTACGGCAGCATTAAACATCTTGCAAAAATGTTACATTTGCTTTGTATACGTTTACTGCTCAAAATGTCGATTTCAAATGGTACAAATTTTTGATCGCATTTGCTTTCCAATTGTACACATCACTTCTGTAAAAGAAAGTTGGCTCAGCGATCCCATTAGACGTTCCGTCCTCGGTTTCCCAATCTTCCGTTATCAAATAGCTAACATTCTTGCTTTACCTATCATGTGAATGGCCTCTTTCATCTTAGCTTCATTCATTGTAAATATTCCAAAATCTCTATGTAAATCAAATTGTTACATGCTTCACTATTCACACTAACATTTATTGTTCTACATTTCTGGTTCCCATTTACTGTATAACAACGTTACTCTTTCGCGTATATATTTTTAACTTCCTTATCTTGCGAACACTTTTAATCTCTTAACAGTTAATGTAATTTATTTTCACTATTCTTGGTCTTCACTGTATCTTCTAACAATCATAATCTATTCCACACTGTGTTCACTACTAATTTTCTGAGTAAAATAAAATCGTAAATTTAAATTCCTTTCGTATGAAATCCTTATGCAGTCAGTGACTGTTTAAGATGAGAATTTGTTTCTAAAATGAATACACGAAAATGCTGGTTATTGGGCTTTACAGTGTGCTATCATATCTTGACTATTTTAAAGTCATTTCATTATTTCCTGTAATCATGTGTTACGCCAAATATAGCCTTTTTCATGGTAAACTTAAAAAATAATAAAAAAGAACAACATAAATGGAGTTACTCTACCCCATCCCTGAGAACCCGACCAGACAATGGTAAAATGTTGTTTTATGTTAATTGCCTATGTGTAAAGCCACTCCGGAGCAGTTTATAGCCCACTTCGAGGCCAAGAGACACTCAGAGAAGATCTTTCTCAGCAGCCTTAGAACTGTTATGCTTAACAAAATCCTTTCACAATTTTCACTGTTTTATATTTCTTTCTAGTCAATAAAGCTGTGTAAATGGTCCTTTGAACTTACCAGTTATTATCGCTTTGCCTTAATCGCTCATAATCTTTGTAGAACAATTCTTTTATACTAACATTAATTAGCCTCCCTCACTGAGGAAAATATACACATAATTAAACTTTGTGAAATATACATCCAGTGCTGAGAGAGAGAGAGAGAGAGAGAGAGAGAGAGAGAGAGAGAGAGAGAGAGAGAGGTATTTTCCTGAATATACTGTAAATCGAGAAATAAAACGCGGTAGACACATAGAGCCTTATCTGATCATTGGTTAAATTGAGAAATAAAACACGGTAGACGTATAGAACCTTATCTGATCATTGGTTAAACCTAAAGCTAGTCACGTAAAAAAATATTCATGCTGCACCACGATCGCCTTTCCGTGGTTTAGCGTTGATTGAAAGAAAAATAACATTTCTTATCTGCCCCTTTTCCTTCTATCGTCAAATCTCAATCTCAAAGATCAAAAGAAACATGCCTACCTCTAAAGTCACCACGTAGTACATATGCGTATGTTTCCCCAAGATTACCTGTTCCCATATATTCTCATATCACAGTATAAATGAACTAAGGCTAAGCGAAGTTTTACTCCCAAACTTAACATGATAAAAAGAAAGAAAAAAAGGAAATAAAGAAGTTAAGGCCATAACTATCCATACTTCTAGCAAATAAGTAAATGGAAAATTGAAGATCTCATCATATGAAATATCCCAGTAAAATGTCAAAGTCTGCCATGACCGAATTCATAGCTATCTGTCAAAAATTCCCTTATCACGTGACCTGAGCCAAATACATCTGAGGAAGAACAAAGGTCACTTCTTTTAGAAATAGTATAAAAACAACTGCATACGTGGGAACTAATAAAAAGGCATAAGATATAAAAAAAACTATGATATAAAAAGTAGAACTCGTCTCCCCATCATTTCACAGATATGATAACCCTCAGACAGCGCATATGGAAAATAATCAGTGATAAAATGTTCAATGGAAATCGCAAAGTATCCAACCGCTCAAACACCAAGATACTTTTCCCTTACTGGCAATTCTAGCACCTGTGCATCTAATTATATTGCCCTTTAATGATCCCTTCAGATATACATAGAAATGCATACAACCATTGCTCTAGAACGTTATTTCGCCAATCCCTTGTGACGTAGCAATCCCGAGATATTGATCCGGGTCGACGGTGTCACTATTCGTTTTAATCTGAATTCGTTCTTGGCTCTTCGCGAGGTCTCAACTTCATAAAATATCTCGTTATGTGCTGACCTGCGTTTCTTGCGCCAGAAGTTTGGCTAAACACGCTAACACTGTCGGCGCATTCCATCTGCTTGCAGTGACACTTCCAATACTCCCTGTATATATAATTTAAACTGATTGTCTTGGAGGAACTGTCAACACATTTAAAATTTTTTTGTTTTGTTTTAGGGAGTCTGTCAAGGGTCGTCATCTAATACCCACAGGCCTTCGTTGCCTTACAGGCCTCGTTGTCTATTTCAGTTTTTAGTCTTCTGTAAAAGAAAACTATTGAGATGGCTATTTGTCTGTCCGTCTGCACTTTTTTATGTCTGCCCACAAAACTTAAAAACTACAAAGGCTAGAGGGCTGCAACTTTCTGAATGGCATTGTGGTTTGTTCTTTTACAATTAGAAAAGTTACAATAAACAATGACCACCGAGTACTATACGAAAACAGGTTCGTTATTTTCACAGTCAGTACCATGTTCGCTACCATTACCAAACAGCGGTATTATTATTAAAAAAGATTACTGTTGGTCTTAATAAAAGTGGCATTACACTTGCAACTATTATATTCATTTTTAACGGGAATGTTTTAGTAAAGTCAATCATGTGGAAAATAGCGTTCCCATTAGTTGGGATTTATGACGTCACTCTTTATAATTTTAATTGTCGCCGCCAGTAGAGATACGACTCATATGGTTAACTCTTGTGTACTCCTAGAACATCCTGTCGATTCAACAAGTAAAAAATGCTCGAAGTTTCTTCGGCGCATTCGAGTTTTCTGTATAGAGTAACATGCTGTATAAGCCACGGGCCGGTGGCGGCCTGTTCAATAGCATTGCCAGACGCACGATTATGGCTAACCTTAAGCTTCAATAAAATTAAAACTACTGAGGGCTAAAGGACTGCAATTAGGTATGTTTAATGAATGAAGGGGGGAAGATTAACATACCAATTTGCAGCAGTGAAGCCTCAGTAGTTGTTAAGATCTGAGGGCGGACAAAGACTGCGGGCGGACACATAGACAAATAGCCATCTCAACATTTTTTTTCTTTACTGAAAACTAAAAAGAACAACCTCTGAAGAATAAGTAACGCTGGACATTGGTTAAATGCTTGTACGACTGTGCCCCTTAGAGAGAAGTAATCAGACGAACTGAAAGGACGATGCAAAACAATCAGTGCCACTAAGGTAATTGTTATATATAGAATAATAGTGATGGAGATAGATTCTTAGTTTTCAAGGGATAAGAAAAGTCTGTCAAGGGATATAACGAATGAAGCAGGAGAGATGTCCCATTATATTAGTCGAGTTATTGTATCTCTCAACAAAGAAAGAAAATAATGGCATGGGGAAATAAGCAAATTCCAAAAGAGATTTTTTCTTTCAGGCAAATGATGAGATGGAGTGAAATTTGAAACGAGCATAATACAGGAGTACTCTGATGCTTAATGTTGGTTCCTTGTATTTCCTAATATGAAGTCGTGACGCTGGCATAACTCGTTTCATGGTTCTTGTTTTTTTGACAAGGAAACACCTTCGAAAATCATCCAAATGCGTTTTAATAACATAGTATACAAGACGTTTCGTGTAGATTCAGTCTTCAGGTATACAGTTATTTTCCTATTCAGACACGCTATAAAAAAGCATTTTCAATTCATTTCTATTTTACGGACGAACACTTGTATAAAATGTATAATCTTTCAGTGGTACAAATGTCAAAATTTGCTAACAATATTATTCCGTGGCATCTTCCCTAGACCAGCTGCTTAAACCTCGAACTTTGCATAATGTTATTTGAAGTCACAGAGCCCAATTTTCTGGAGCTCTTTTCTTGATTAACTTTAGAGGATTTTCAGAAGCACTGCCACCTCAATAATTTGTCGCTCGTAAAAAAAAGGACCCAGTGCTATACTAATTTCTAATACATAATTTTATATCTGCGTTACGTTATGGGGCTTAGCCAGTAAATAAAGAGAAACGGATACTAAATTTTGCACATAATTATCCAATTTACGGTTGCAAGGAGTCCTTGAGCGCTCTCATGAACGACCCCTAAAAACTCCAGACTTCGCATAAAATTAGGAATTCATGAAACTGAGTCATAAAAACTTTAAATCGCGCCGTTTTGGTGATATAGAGCAACTTCCACGACCTTTTTATTCGAGGCAATATACTCTCTGGCCACCGGTTTTAACAACAACCACTCTTTCAGAAGTTCCCAAAACTTTTTTTCGTTGTTAGACAGTATGTCTGAGCTTAGGCGTCCGGCCTTATGCTACGTCTGTGTCCCTGGAGTTTTGATTTAATACCTTCGACTGCAGAGCTTATGGCTGGGGTTGCATCTGCTTTCATTTTTCACGAGGCAGCTAATGATCTTTTCCGAGGGAGTGAAAAAATGAGATAAGTAGATTAAATATTTAAAGTTTTCTATTAGATGAAATAAAAAAGAAAAATTCTGAAGGCTCACACACACACACACACACACACACACACACACACACACACACACACACACATATATATATATATATATATATATATATATATATATATATATATATAGAGAGAGAGAGAGAGAGAGAGAAGAGACGAGAGAGAGAGAGAGGGCAGGAAAAAGTGTGAAATATATAGATATATATATATATATATATATATATATATATATATATATATATATATTGCTAAAAGTATCACTACTTCGCAGCCCTCTATGCTTACTCTTAAATAAAAACAGAGAAACAGGAGGGAGACACACCTTAGAACGCTCCTTGTTAATTAAAATTTGACAATTAGATTCGTCAGGGTCAGTACTCTCACTCACTAAGCCTCTCCAAAGCACCTTCCTTAATCTTCTTTCATGACTTTACTGGATGAAAAAACTCATCCTGTCGACCACGTGAAATGCCTGCAGCAGGAACTAACTGGAATCGCCCTCAACAGACACGACACCTGAATTGCGCAGGGTGGCGGCAAACACCGGCTCAAACCACCGGTCATATAAGGCTGACCTGGCGTTAACAAGGACCGTTACGGGCTGCTCTAGGAGCAAGAGCCCATGCCAGCACAAGGCTGGCTTAATCTTCAACAACAACAACAATAACAAGGACAAAAGCAGACAGACCACTGACCCAGTGACACGCCATTGTCTGATACCTTGTCACTGAGCAACCGCTCACCTCTTTACCTGACTGATCGCCTGCCATCCACTCATCTGAGTACCCTTTATTTTGCAACCAATGATCTTCGCTTAAAGAACTAAGGCGCTGTGGTGGAGAGTGTTCTGTCATTTTTCTTGGACTCTTATTTCATTCCGTGTCCTTTTCCCGCACATTGTGCTTGGGCCCTGAATCATTGTTGGTGATCATTCATCAGTGTTAAATGATAATTTAACTGAACATAAATTGACGTCAGCTCCTTACACCCTCAGCATCCCTTTGTAAAGATTAACTTGTATTTGTCTTAAGAAAATGATCGTGTTCCTGTTCCCTATGCATTGCAGATAGAGAGCGTGCACTGCTGTGGGAACCATCTGTCTCCACTGGGACCCTACATTCATCAGTCAAGTTATTCCTGAGTGTAATTTCACTGTATTTCGTTTCATATTGAGTGGCACTCTTAATCTTTCCAACTGTATAGTTTATCTTGGAAGGTGCCAAGAGCCCAGCTTATATGGTTCTTTGTAATTGATCCATCTGATTAATTTCAATACATTTAATTAATTTAGACCTGGAATTTCTCTTCTGAGTCTTTCCATTATGCTTAGTTCACTCATTCACGTATCAAGGCAGGCATGTCCATGCAGGAGTGGAAATTGGTAGTTGGTAACAACTAACGTAAATACATTGCAAATGTTCCGTAAGTCATATGTAAGTACGTGGGCAGGCAAAGCGTTGTCAGGGGTGTCGTTATGCATCACCTGACCATGCGTGGGGAGCCACAAATCTTGCAAGATGTTCAAAAGATACATGGGTGGCCACATCGCCACAGACAGCATGGGGCCAACATGGCGGGAACAGTGTGGTTGCGGGGAGCGCACACGAGGTCCCAAGCTGCTTTAGGGTACCCACCCGACACTGTATGGGTCTATACGTAGAGCATGAGCATACACAGGATTTGACCCTCTCCACAGGCACCCACGACGACACGGCATCGCTGTACGCTGGGATAAAGGGGTGAGCGGCGCCCCCGCCGAGGACGATGTATCCCAAAGGAACACAGGTAGTGGTTAGATAGCTGTTTTCCTGTCTTAATCCTAAGATTCAATGTCTCCAACTGAGTTCTTGAGACCTTTCAGGTTCAAGCGTGGCCTGTAACCAGGAGCGATTCCCCCAGCAACAACTGAATACTTTATAAGGCGAGGGTAATCGCCAAAGTTAGTTCAGTTGAAAATCTGTATATGATCACGGTAAACTCGTTGGCAGAGTGATACCCGAACCCTGTAACCCTTTGTGACCTTACAGCAGGATACTGCTCTTTAGTAGCACCGGTCACATCGACTAAGGTTGTGCGTGCAAAACCAGGAAGCAACAAAGGTGTGGGCCCCAGAGGGGAAATTGGTTGGCCAGTATCTTTTTCTTTGACTCATTTGTTCTCTCTCTCTCTTGCACCTTTCATTGTCTCCGTAAATTCTTGTCTCTTCAATTCAACCAGTAAATCTACCATCGTGATGTGTAAATACCATGACAGTGCATAACGTAGTTCTCACTCTTTGATTACAAGTGAGATTAGTAAGGTTAATACTCTTAGCCAGCTACCTGAACTTTCATAACAAATAAAATAGGACTGAGTGTTCTAAAGGCAACAGTGATCTCTTAAAAACTTATCAATAATGTGAGGTATCAGTATTATGTATTAAAGTTTATCAAAACGATTGTGAGGTACCCATATATACTAAATTTAATCAGAGGACATCACTCCATCAAACAACTGCCTCCCCGATCTAAAGTCACTTCAGCAAAACAGAAGGAACAAAACAGTCTATCTTTTTAGTTTATTAGCAAAATTATCCCTACAACTGGTGGTTAATGGATGAAAAGCTTTCGCAAACACATTGAATGCAAAATTTTTATTTTTAATTCAGAATTTATCATCCAGATTCACAATATTACTTTGAAGGGAAATAAAATTACTTGAAGATATAAAACTTAATTAATTTTTAAGTAAATAAAAATTAAATGTGGAAGAAATCTAAGTAAACAAAAGCTAATCCCCCACAATATAAAATCTGAAAAAAAATAGAAAAACATCGTGAAAACTAAGAGATTGTAAACGCACAAAAAATGTAAATGTATCGATTATAAAAAGAATTATACAATCAAATCAAATGATACAAAGAGCTCAAAAAACATGAAAATGAAATGTAAATGTAAATTCACTTTGTAAAAATGACAGTACCATTAACAAGCCTACACAAGCTTTCACAAGATTACACAAAAGCTGCAGTTGCTTTCACTAAACACACTTTTCTGATAGGCGCCGTTGCCGATAAGCACGCTCTTATAATGTATGCATAGCTTTCACAATCAATTAATAGATTGACCGGTATTGCAGGCAATTCACGTTACTTTTAAAACGAATTCTGTATCTAATCATAAGGAAAAGACTATAGAACATTCCATCGAAACTAGATGACATCAATTTAAATTCGAAACGTTCTGGGATAAAACTGACTTGATTGCCCAAGACTCGTCCAGGATATTAAATTATGTAATAGCCATGCGGGTTTATGGTATAATTTGCCTCCACCCGCTTGATGTTCAGACAGGACAAAACATGTTCTCCAAAAAAAAAATAAAAAAAAAAAAAAGAAATAAAATCACGTCGTTTTCGGATATAAAATGCAAAATTGTACAATCATTCGTCTTCTTCTCGTATGGGACGAAAGTGGGTTAGATAGCTCTG
>NC_061100.1:53409745-53412245 GCF_015104395.2 Macrobrachium nipponense
GTGAGCAGACCATATATGTTCTTCCCCCGCTCCGCATACATATTATTTACGACTACTTACATGCCCCTGTTGATCCCCCCAGTGCATGGACACCTCTAGTGATCCTGGAGTTGGACAATCACGGTTAAGGTGCTATAATATATTCAGACTTCAGATGCGAAGATTGCAGTTTCGGATCCTGTCACGGTCACCAAAATTATGTAATGAACTTTAGTTTTTTTTGTTTAATATTCATTCAGGGTTCTTTTTCCAGACTGGCTCATTGCCAAAATACCAGGGAAGAACCAGCCACGACACAAAATTCACAAAGTAAATCAACTCTCGCAAAGAGGGGTACAAAAAACACTGCCTTAAACTTAATAATTAATTTTAATTGACAAAACCATATATAATCCAAAAAGAAGTCCCCAAAAAGCTTTCTTGAGTTACTAGGGAAATACTCATACAACTTTACAAAAAAATCAACACTTAAACCATTACATGCCTACCTAACTTTTATACCTCGAGTCGAAGAGAAAGAAAGGCGTAAGAGGCAGAAAAACACACTTTCCCTGTACAAAAGAGGGAGACACGGAGAAATAAACCTGAAACCTAATTATATTTACAATAACCATCAGTTCTCATAATACACTTTTAAGTATAACATTTTCCAAACTGACGATACGACAACACTGGAGAAACAATGAAGACAAATATATAAAAACTGAAGATTTCTAGAAGATATTTTAAATGACCACACCGAATGCGTAATGAAGATATTATAGCACATTAACCGTGATTGTCCAACTCCAGGATCACTAGAGGTGTCCATGTACCGAGGGGATCAACAGGAGCACCGTAAGTAGTCGTAAATAACATGCATGCGGAGTGGGGGAAGAACATATACGGTCTGCTTACCATTCGCCCCCCTAGAAAGCCTCCTGATGACTCCAGGAGGTCGAACATATGGCAAAAACCAACAGCAGTGGCAAGCAGTAGCTCAAAAGACCCAGGCGTGGTAATCCGTGATGTGAAATTAGTCCGCAGGAGCCTCTCAATACTGACGAAAGCTGCAGGGGCAGGAGCACAGACCTTCCATTATTGAAATCTGTAAGAAAGTTGAATGCCCTCCTCTGTTGGGGAGCCGATACTCTCTACTCCTGCTGCCTTAGAAAACATCCCATGTAAATGCGAGCCAGGAAAAGAGAGCGAAAGCGTAATCACGTAATGGGCAGCTCAATAAGCCCTGAAGATGGGTAGTCGGCTCAACAAGACATGAAAAGTAAAGAGGTTTGGTGAATAAACACTATACAGGTAAACACGTACAAAACCTTGGCCGGGGTAAAGAATGTTCCAAAAGAACTTTCCATGACTTAACTAAAGCATAATAAAATTTTCATTCATGAAAAAGCACAAAGAAATATTTAAAGTAATTATGGATTACAATATGTATATTTTCCTTGGAAAATATAAAGCATAAAGAAACCAATTAAGCATTTTATCCAAGGAAACTGAGAAGACTTGACATTATCTATCTTTCTATCCATCTATATCTATCTATCTATCTATATATCTATTAATTTATTCAATTTGCATCATTACATTTACTGCTCTACGAATCGGTTGGTAGCAGCACTATGGCCTAATTATGCCACATCAGTAAATGTAATTATGCAAATTGAATAAATTATTAGATAGATAGATGGATAGATAGATAGATAAATATATCTAGATGGATAGAGAGATAGATAATGTCAAGTCTACTCAGTGTCCTTGGATAAAATGCTTAATTGGTTTCTTTATGCTTTATACTTTCCAAGGATAAATGCAGTGTGGTACTAGGAGCTATGTACATTATATACAAAACATAATATTGACAACTAGATGGGGATCGGACAACGAAATAGATTTAGGGTAATAATCACATTCAAGGAATTCTAATAATTCTAGAAATTTTGAGCTACTGAAGGGGTGACGTCCACACTCTTCATTTGGAATTTGCTTCCAATGTCCTCGTTCATTAGGACCTACCCGGATGACAATGGTAATATTCTTTGAATATCACATGTACAGCTTAGACCCTTAGTCTGATCTATCTAGAAGTCTTGTGAATTAGAGTACAAGATGATTTAAAATAAAACCTTTGCCTGATATGTTTGTGCCATATAAAAGTTGTAATAAAGAACATTATGACTTACCGTTCTGAGGTTGAGGAGAAATCTGTGAACTGCCATGTTCCACCGCACAGCTTTTGTTTTGACTCGAACTTTAATTTTGCTTTTCGGAAAAGTGCTTTCTTTATTTCACGGTCATCGATCTTTCAGTCGGTTGTCCGAATTTTCGTTAGTCCAAAGTTTTCTTTGCCAAAAGAGAAAACTGATCATCTTATTCCTTTTCCTATTCCTATATTTCGATTTCATTTTGGTGATTTATCAGCTATAACTCAGACGAGAAGGTTTTCCGAGGAATAAATAGGCGGTAATGGTGACAATAATGTTGATGAAGAAGATGAACAGCTTAC
>NC_061100.1:53424745-53432245 GCF_015104395.2 Macrobrachium nipponense
GATACCTGTCATCACGTTTGATAAGGGACTTCGTTGCAGATTGAGTACGTGTCTTTGTTGAGCATTCTACATGGTTTCATACGTGTATGTCTTTGCCGAATATCCGTGGAGATTTCACGATTTTTCTGTAAAGTTACGTCATATTAGAAGCTTCTAGAAAGATTGCATCATCTTCAGCATGCCTCAAACGTTTTGTGTGAAATCCACTACCCAGCTCCCATGCAAAAAGAAAGAGATTCATTACAGACTTTGAATCCCTGGCGTTCAGACATCTCTCTCTCTCTCTCTCTCTCTCTCTCTCTCTCTCTCTCTCTCTCTCTCGCCATCGCCATGCTTGATATTAACGTAAAGTAATGATTTTATACATAATCATTGGTCACTCGTAACTTTTAGATTTCGGATTTCTTAGAGTTATTTAGGTTATTTAGTGCTTTTTGTGGAATCTGAACAAACATTTTACAAGTGTGTAACTGTGCCATTTTGAAATATTGTGAATTGAGGAAATATTTGGAGTTAGCTGCAGCAGCAAAAAAATTGGTACAAGGTAAAGTGCTATGAAAATTTATTAGTTGTAACTAATAGTTACTATGGTTTGGTGAAGCTTTAAATTTTTACACATTGCAAATTTATGTGTTATGTGTTTGCTTCATTTGAAGTGATTTTTTTCTTTTGTATTTATCCATTTTCTTATTGAAGTGTGTGTTTTTATTTTTATATTCTGTGTGATTAGTGCTTTTTACAATTTTAGTATTTGCCACATTTTTCTGTGTTTTTATTTGCATTCACAATTTGATTAACTTAGTTATTTTCATTAAATAATCATTGCACATTTAATTAAGTTTAACACTTGTGAATTAATTTGCATTTACTTAGAATTCTTTTCAAGTTTAAGTATTGTTTAGCACTTGTAAATTAACTTCCAAATTTCAGTTATTGCCTAACACTTTAAAAATTTGATTGAATTGATTATCTTGAATTTTATGATAAATTAATTTTGATTTAATTTTACTTCATTAATTCAAGAATTAATTAAACTTTGCTTTGTTTTCAAGTAACAGTTAATTTCCCTGACATTGTGAAGTTCACTTATAAATTTTGAGTTTGACAATAAATTTTTGTATTTAAAATTTTTATAAGTGTTTTCTTTTTCACCAGTATTCATGCATATATTTATGGTTTGCTTAGGTAGAAACATAGAGTGGTAATTGAGCTGTTTTCCTTCAATTTACTTAAAGTGAGTTAGAACCAGGGAAGTACTTAGACTTCTGATATCAGGGAAATACTTAGACTTTGAAAATTATTGATGGAGTGGTGCCCTTTAATAAACTTAATTACACATAAGATTACCTCACACCTGTTATACTGAACTTAGTCTGATTTTCTGCAATACTGGTAAGTTGTTTAAGGGATCACTGTTGCCTTTAGAGTATTCAGTCGATTAGTACCTGTGATGAAGGTTCACGTGTCTGGCTGTTGTGAGATACTCATATAATGATTAGTAAGTGTAGTAACCAGATACTTGGCACTTTGTTCAAAAAAAAAAAAAAAAAAAAAAAAAATCAAAAAAAAAAAAAAAAAAAAAAAAAAAATATATATATATATATATATATATATATATATATATATATATATAGTATAACATATCTATATATATATATATATATATATATATATATATATATATTATATTATATATATATGTATGTATACATATATATATATATATATATATATATATATATATATATATATATATATATATATATATATATATTATATTATATATACATATATATATATATATATATATATATATATATATATATATATATATATATATATATATATATATATATGACTGGTAAAAATGTTCTGTAACAACAGAATTCCATCTAATAAAAGGAGCCCATAAAAACACCAAAATGTAGAGAGAAAAGTACTATATTTCAGAGACTGCTGTCTCTCTCTTCAGAGACAGCAGTCTCTGAAATATAGTAGTTTTCTCATTACATTTTGGTGTTTTTATGGGCTCTTTTCTTTTACTAGATATATATATATATATATATATATATATATATATATATATATATATATATATATATATATATATATATATATATATATATATATATATATATATATATATATATATATATATATCCTATATCCGGGAAAACGGATTACATTATCACTCTAGTCTATACTGGTGGTGTTAGGGATATATTTTGCTAGGAGAGTGACCATATAGTTTTGGTTTTGCATTTATTGTATTGAATTATAAGTTGATAACTTAGAGAAAATGTTCAAGGTTCAGGAAATTTTAGCAGCCCCTTCCATTCAAGTGTTATCTGAAACCACTCTAAGGCACAGTGGAGCGCTTTAGCAGAGGCATGTGGTGGTTATGTGTCTACTAGTATGGTAAAGGCACAAATAAGATGTATTGCTATGGACCATTGATAGACTCTGGTAGAATAACTGATGAAGATGAGTTAGAATTGGCTCAAGAGTTGTTGAATGTAGCACGTGCTGATCTTATAAATAAGCAAGAAGAAAAGAAAGAGAAAAGTGATGCAGAGTTAGAGCTTAGATGCACTGAAGCAGAAGAGAATTTGATTAAGCTGAAAATGCAGGCTAAAAGAGAGAAAATGCAAGCTGAAAGAGAAAGAATAGACAGAGAAAAACAAGAAAGAAGAGAAAGAGAAGAAGAAAAACCAGCAGAAGAGGAAAGAGAAAGAGTAAGGTTTGAAAATGAGATGGAATTGATAAGAGCTAGATCCACATTACCTGTAACAACGTCTAACCTTATGCAAGTTAATGAAGACCCTGTATTTGATGTAGTAAGAGTACAGAAGTTAATCCCTAAGTTTACTGAAGAAGCTCTAGATGAATTTATTGATCACTTTGAGAAAGTGGCTTCAGGTATGGGATGACCAGAAGATAAAAGGTCAGTTTTGCTACAAAGTGTTTTAATTGGTAAAAGGAGAAGTGCTTATCTAGCCTTAACACCTGATCAGTGTAAAGACTACAGGGTACTTAAACACAGTGTGCTACAAGTTTACCAGATGACCCCAGAGTACTACAATGAAAGATTGATTCAGAAGTTTAAGAAAAGATGAGAAGGTAACTTTCTTAGATTATGCTTACAAAGTTAGAAGGTGTTTCAAACTTTGGTTAGAATCTGCTAAAGTAAAAACTTTCGATGAGTTAGAAGAATTACATGTTCTTGAACAGTATCTTTAGGAAATTCCTGAACATATAAGAGCCTATTTGAGATAGAGAGAGGTTAAGAAACTTGACAAAGCTGATACACTGAGTGGAGATTACAATATAATTAGTAACTAATGCAATTACAATGCCAAGTACCATAATCAACAATGCCCAGGTTTTAAGTCTCATCCAGATATCAGGAACAAATTTAATGGGAAACCTACAAGTGATACTACCAAGAGTAAACAAGGTAATACAACTCACCAAACTAATGTGAAATCCTAATATAACTTCAAGTGTGTAAGAGCTAGACACTTCAGTCAAGAGTGTTACCGGAATCAACAGCTGTCAAAGCCAGTTGGTTAAGTAGTGAAAAGTGACCAGGTGAAACAAACTATGAAGAGCAGTTTGGGAAAGAATCAGACGCCAGAGAAGAATGAAACTAAACAATGCTGAAATGCAGCCTTAAGCAGCGAGTGGCTTAGCAGTGTGGAGGCTTTTAAGCCATATATCTATGAGTGTATGTTGTCAACTCAAGGAGGAAGTGTGCAGGTACCAGTCAAGATATTACGTGATACAGGGAGTACCCATAGTATGGTAGTACGCGGTGCTCACCCTCAGATGGAGAAGAGTCTCACAGTAGATTCAGTTATTTTGAAGGGTATAGGAGGAGAGGAAGTAACTCCTATATGTCGCTTACACCTGTCATTGTCATGTGAATTGGTGACAGGGAATGTTGATTTTGCTGTAAAGGACTCACTAGCTGTGGAAGGCGTACATGTTCTGTTGGGGAATGAAGTTGGTGTTGTGCCATTTATTCCTTGTCCTATAGTGACAGACAAACCGTTGAGGATTAGTTCTACAGTAGAGTTGGAGAAGAATAATCCCCACCTGTTTCCTAGTTGTGTAACTACCAAAAGTGACAGAGGAACAGACTTTACTTCAAAGTTATTCCAGGATGTGATGAATTTGTTAGGAGTGAAACAATGGTTATCCACTGCTTATCCTCCAGAAACTCAAGGTGCCTTAGAAAGGTTCTAAAAGACACTGAAAAGTATGCTGACAAAGTATTGTTCTGAGTCAGGAGGAGAATGGGATGTTGGTTTACCATTAATGTTGTTTGAAGTTAGGAGTGCTTATCAAGAAAGTTTGGGATGTTCACCTAATGATAATATTTTTGGTAGAGACGTGAGAGGACTGTCGAAGATTCTTGCAGAAAATTGGGAAGAAAATCAAGAGGAAATCCAAGGAGAGTATGTAAAGAACTTGAGGAAAAGGTTGAAAGAGATTGGAAAATTCTCTTTAGAAAATTTGAAAATGAGTCAAGAGAAAATGAAAAGGAGATATGATGCTAAGAATAAGCTAAAAAGTTTTAGTGTGGGTCAACAAGTATTAGTATTCTTACCTTTCAAGAGATTTCCCCTCACTAATAAATTTCAAGATCCTTACAAGATAATTGAGAAGTTGATTGATCGAATTTATGTGACTGAAACACCAGAAAGAAGAAGACGACAAATGAACCTCTTGAAACCTTATTTCTCAGAAACTAAAACTGAAACTGTGTCAATAACACAAACAACTTCATCTACAGAAGACGATGATGGCTACAAATTGAGAGCTGAAAGCAAGATAAATAATTCTTCAATTTTGGAAAATTTGGAGGATAAATTGAAACATCTGAGTGTTGAACAAGGTGAAGACTTAAGTGAAGTGATTAGAAGTTTCCCAGAAATTTTTGCAGATGTACCTAAGCGTACTGATCTGACCAAGCATGAGATCAAGATTCAAGAAGTTGGAAAACCATTCAAGCAAAGAGCCTATTGCTTATCACCTTATCATCGAGATGTTTTGAAGAAAGAAGCTGAGTATTTGCTGCAACATGGATTAGCAGAACCCAGTTCAAGTCACTTCAGTTCTCCATGTGTGTTAGTGAAGAAACCTGATGGTTCATTTAGGATGTGTGCTGATTATAGGAAATTGAATTCTATCAGTGTGGCTGACAATTATCCTTTGCCTCTTATACATCAGTTACTTGATAATATTGGGCAAGCCAAGTTTGTTTCCAAGATAGACTTGTTGAAAGGATATTATATAATTCCCTTAGATGACAATGTGAAGTTGCTATCAGCTTTTATTACTCCTTTTAGACTGTATCAGTATACTGTTTTGCCATTTGGTCTGATGAATGCACCTGCAACATTTCAACGAGTGATGGATCAACTGCTATAATCGATAGAAGGAGTAGGTGTATACCTGGATGACATAGTGATTTACTCTACAACATGGGAAGAACATCTGAAGATTCTGAGGAAAGTTTTCAAGAAACTACAAGAAGCAGGATTAACAGTCAACCTAGAGAAGAGCGAGTTTGGAAAAGCAACTGTGCAGTATCTTGGGTTTGAAGTTGGAAAAGGCCTTCTTGCTCCATTAAAAGCTAGTGTAGAAGGTATCAGTAAGGCTACCCCACCTACTACCAGGAAACAGCCACAGAGATTTTTAGGCATGGCTGGATTCTATCGTTGCTTCTGCCCAAATTTCTCAGCTGTAGTAGCTCCCTTGACAGACTTAAGTAGTCCCGAGGCTAATTTTGTTTGGACTCCAGAGTGTCAAGAATCCTTTGAGAAGGTAAAAGCCATTTTAACTTCAAGACCAGTACTTCAAGCTCCAGACTTCGACAAGAAATTTGTAATACAAGTTGATGCTAAAGACTGTGGCATTGGAGCTGTTCTACTTCAAGAATATGAAAATAACATCTACCATCCTGTGTGCTTCATGTCTTCAAAACTGGAAAAACATCAAATAGTATACTCGACAATTGAGAAGGAAACTTTAGCCTTAATCACAGTTTTGAAAAAGTTTGACGTGTATGTGAACAGACCTAGGAATGAAGGAATTTTAGTGTTGTCTGACCACAATCCACTATCATTTATCCAGTGAATAAAAAATCATAATCAAAGACTGACCAGGTGGTCTTTGTGCTTGCAACAGTATAATTTAAGAGTGCAGCACATTAGTGGCAAAAACAATGTAGTTGCTAATTATTTATCCCGTTACAAATTGTTAGATTCAACACCGTGATAAACAATCAACTAGGGGGAGGTATATTATATGCTGCTACTTTCATAACCCATATATCTGCTCCTTAACTGTATGAAATGTTTTAAGAGAGGTTTGTAACAGTTTCAGATTCCTTATTTAACTTAGAGTTATAGGATGTCTTAAAATGTATGTTCAGATTTTGCATAACATAATTTAAAAGAATATATAACGTGGAATGTGAAGAAAGAGAGAGAGCGATTAACTTTGTCCATTTCAAGATAGAAATTGTTTCCATAATATGTTAATCCCTTGAGATAAGAGACCCCGAAGTCTTTATTTTGTTTCCACAACTTACCATCACTTCAGATTAAGAGATGTCGAGATCTCCGTTGTGTTTTGGATACCTGTCATCATGTTTGACAAGGGACTTCTGTTTTAGATCGAATACGTGTCTTTGTTGAGCATACTACGTACATGGTTTCATATGTGTATGTCTCTGCCGAATATCATGTGGAGATTTCACAATTTTTCTGTAAAGTTACGTCATATTAGAAGCTTCTAGAAAGATTGCATCATCTTTTGCATGCCCAAAACGTATTGTGTGAAATCCAGTGCCCAGTTCCCATGCAAAAAGAAAGAGATTCATTACAGACTTTGATACCCTGGCATTCAGACATCTCTCTCTCTCTCTCTCTCTCTCTCTCTCTCTCTCTCTCTCTCTCTCTCTCTCTCTCGCCATACTTGATGATATTAATGTATCGTAAAGATTTTATACATAATCATTGGTTACTCATAACTTTTAAATTTTGGATTTCTTAGAGTTATTTAGTGTTATTTAGTGCTTTTTGTGGAATCTGAACAAACGTTGTACAACTGCATAATGGCACCTTTTTGAAATATTGTGAATTGGTGAAATTTTTGGACTAGATGCAGCAGAAAAGAAAAGGGAACCAAGGTAAAGTGCTATGAACATTTATTAGTTGCCACTAATAGTTACAATGGTTTGGTAAATCTTTAAATTTTTACACATTGCAAATTTTTTTGTTTTGTCTTTGTTTCATTTGAAGTGATTTTTTCTTTTGCATTTATCCATTTTCTTAGTGAAGTGTTTGTATATATTTTTATTTTCTGTGTGATTAGTGGTTTATACAATTTTCCACATTTTTCTGTTTTTCATTTGTATTCACAATTTGATTAACTTAGTTATTTTTATTAAATAATCATTGCACTTTTAATTAGGTTTAACACTTGTGA
>NC_061100.1:53447245-53459745 GCF_015104395.2 Macrobrachium nipponense
TGATAAGCCCTAATTGGGTATTAACTTTTGCTATGTGACTATTTGATTTGCGGAACAAAGGTGTCTCATTTTGCTGGTCATTTGTGGGAATTGTTCAGTTACCCAGATCTAGTCCTAACGGTCCGTTTTCTAAGTGTCGAGTTTAATGAACGAATTAATCTAGCTGTTCTCGTGATAGTTAGAATGTTGCTTACCTTTTCGGAATAAAGTCTATCTTTGTAGATCAGAGTTTAATTCAATGCCTAAATTAATTCATTCAAGTGCCTTGTGTGTTGATTAGAGACTTCATGACGGTCATGCTACCATGCAATGTATTAGTACCCTCAGCGTTCTTTACACACACACACACACATACACACACACACATATATATAAATATATATATATATATATATATATATATATATATATATATATATATAAATGTGTGTGCGTGTACACATATATGAATGTGTATATATTTAAATATACATAAGTTACATCCTGATTACATGATTACAATCCAGCTGTTTATCTGACATTTTTTCTTCAATTTTGCCATAATCAACTCCTGCCAAAGTGGTGACTCCGCCACACCAACACCCAGCAAAGATGTTGAACTCCGACGACGAAACATCACCATCCCTTTATGCCACTTCTGCCAATACCATTACCAATGTCAAACTTCCAACCTTTACACTGACTAACGCCTGCACTTGGTTGCTTCGAGCGGAAGTCACACTCCAAATGAAGGTCGTATGGTGATCATTAACAAAGACACTTTATGCTCTCGCTGCCCTGCCAGACCACCTCTTCACCCAGCTAATAGTGGCTGGATGCTAAGGGTACTGACATCATACAGTACGAAGACCTGAAGTAGGTCTTATTAGACAGATTGACGCCCTACCCAGCCGTTTATGTATGTATAAAACAGATCTCCGACATAGCACAGCAACCCTTAGGTGATCAACGCTCATCTGCTGACCTCGAACTGAGAGCCCTTGCCTGTCTTTCTCTTGCAGCAGACGGTACTCCCAAATCACTTGACATCCTCAAGGCCCTCTGGCTGCAGCGCCTGCCAACTTCGTTAAGGGCAGCACTCACCAGTGTTGAAGATACAGCTGACAATACCCTCGCCACCCCAGCAAACAATCTGACGAACACCCATGCTGCTGCACACCTCTGCCACACCTTGGGCGCCCGCATGTAGGGGCAAGGGGGACCACTTGTCCCCCTCTGAAATTATATATATATATATATATATATTATATATATGTTATTTATTTATATATATATTTCTATCTTATATCTATATTATATAATATTATACTGGTTATATACTATGTGTATGAAATTGTAATAGCCACAATGCCCTCATAAGTTCCCTAATTCTTTGCTGTTTTTTGGATACACTTGCATCAGAACGTCCATTACAAACGCTCCCTTATTCTCCTAATTTGTTTGGAATATCCAGTGTTTTGGACCACAAAAACGTGTGGACTGTGTCTGTGAAAGTGTAGTGAACGTGATCGTGTCGTAATATGGTTACTTTTTATTTTGTACTTAGTTGATTAAACTATTAAAGATTTTAGTAGAATAGTACAGACTTCCTGGTCAAAATTTACCTTATTTGCGCATGCGCACTAAGACCTGATTACGTCACTACTAACACTCTCCAGAAATAGCATTGCGGTTTCTCATATGAGATTAAAACCCAGTACACTTATCCTCTGAAATACGTTTTAATCTTAGGAACATTTACACTGTGAGCAAATATATAAAATGTCCAGTCGAACAACTACAGAAGAAAATAACGATCAAGTGTTACAAGGAGCGACAGCTGGGACCTCGTCGAAAAATCATCCACCGTTGTCTACCTTAAGGAATCCAATTTGGGAGGTTCTACATAGAAATTACACAAAAGGTGAAATACAAAAATTCTGTGGTCAATTACAAATAAGTGGGATTTGGACGACTAAGGAAAAACTAATTGATAAACTGATGCTTTATTATTCGAACTTACAAGGATTACCACTAGAAGCAGCAACAACACACCAGGTAATGTCACCTGATCTAGAAGGGGAAATGAAGACCGACGATATACAGAACTACTGAGGAAATTTGAAAAATTCATAACAGAAACAAGTGATAACTTTTATGTCATTAACAACAACCTGAGAGAAAAAAGGACAGGGAAATCCAAGAACTTAAAACTCTAGTCTTTATAGCAGAGGAGAAAATCAAAACACTGCAAGAAGCATTACAGAAGAGTGTCGAAAGAAGTGATGGTCATGGCGATAGACTGGGTTCCATTTTAGATGAGAAGAAAACGTTGCTTATAGGAGATTCGAGTTTACAGGAAGTAAGAAGAAGTGACTTTAAAGAAAACACTCTAATTAGGACCCTCCCTGAAGTAAATATGTCTCTAATTAAGTCATGGATAAAGGAAAATTTGGATCACCCCTTAAGCGAATGTATTATCTATGGTAGTGCTCAGGACATTCTTGGGGAAAATTATGTATCGGAGAGGGTTTTGGATGAAATTGGAGAAATTGTCGCAGAGTTGAAAAATAAAAATGAACATATCAGCATTAAAATATGTGCGCTTGTTCCAAGCTTGAAATCAGATGATCTTGCTAACAAAATTAATGATTTTAATACTAAGTTGCTTGGCTGGTGTCAATACAACGGTGTTATTTACATTGGGACCCAGAACTATTTCAGGCTTGGAACGGGAGACATAGATGAAAACTGCTATGATAACAAAGATGGTCTGTCATATGATAATTTAAGTAGAATAGGAGCAGTCAGGTTATTGGATGCAATCGTATCCACATCTCAGGGTAGTATTGTTAGAGAAAACTGGAATGAGACTAAATGGATGGCACACAAACAAAATAATGGTGGAAAAAGACCTGTAATAGAGAATAACTATGGAAATCACAATGTAAGAAACCATAGAAACTTTAGATATGGAAGTGACCCCAGCCATCCAATGCCATATAAATTGAGAACTGGAAACAATAGGAGAGATCAAGTTGAGACTCACAGTGTTAGGAATAGACAAAAAAACAATAGTTTGAACCATTTTAATCGTTATCCTCCCAGGAATAATTTTTCTGACAATAGACCGACATACGGAAGAGGTTGCTACAACTGCGGTGAATTTAACCACAGACAGTCAAATTGTAGATACGACCATAAACTAAAATGTAATTACTGCCACGAATATGGTCATAAGAGCAAATTATGTAGTATTTTGCAAAAGAACTAGAAAGATGGCCAAGATGATAGTGCCGAGGAGTTTAGGTCTACCAATCGCCGTAATTTTATAACTATTATATATATTAATGCACAATCACTTTTAAGCAATAAACATGTAGTTGAACATTTATTAGAAAAAGACAATTTTGATATTTTATGTGTGAGTGAAATGTGGCTATATCCTTATATGAATGATGCATATATTAATATTCCCTCTTATCAACTTTATCGAGATGACCATGGCCGAGGAGGTGGAGTTTGCATATATGTCAAAGACTATTTAGAGGTAAATGTAACAAATAATTGCATTGAAAAACAGGAGGGCATTGAAGCTAAATGGTTATCAGTACAACACCGAAAATTACCGTCAATTATTTTAGGTTGTATATATCGTCACCCAAAAGCAAATGTTTCATCTTTTAATTATATTTCCGATTCTTTTAAAAACGTAATTTTACGAAACAAGCCTATTTTTATACTTGGACACTTTAACGACGACTTGCTCAAAACAGACAACAAAATGAATAAAGTTGTAAATAACCTAAAGTTACACCAACTCATTACAAAACCAACCAGAGTAACTTCAGACTCAGCAACGTTGATAGATTCACTAATTACTAATAATAAGGAAATGGTACTAGATTCGGACGTTATTCCAAGCCCAGTAGGCGACCACGAAGCTATCATAGTTACCTTAAATTTACGTAAACCTAAGAAACAACCCATTCATAAAACTTTCCGATGTCTTAAGAATTATTCCCAAGTGAGTATCTGTAATTTGGTGATGAAAGAAACACCCACTTTGAATGGTATTTTAAACACTGATAATGTAAGTTCTCAAGTGCAAATTTTAACGAATGTATTAACCAAATGTATTGATAAATGTGCTCCAATAGTAACGAAAGTAATCACCCGCCCCCCTAAACCCTGGATAACTAATAACATCAAACAAAATATAATAATAAGAGATAAATTACAAAACGATATCAAGAAAGATAGGAATTGTACAATATTGAGAAATAATTTTAAAGAGAAAAAGAAGGAAGTAAAAATTGAAATGGATAACAGTATGAAACAACACTACAAGAACGAACTTAAAAGTAATAAGAATAACTTACGTACTTCCTGGAAAATAGTCCGCTCAATTCTGCCCAATAATACTAACAAAGAATCTCAAATAGAAAATGAAGATTTAACTGACAAGGCAGAGAAATTTAATGAGTATTTTGCGAATGTAGGAAGAAAGACATATGAAAGAACGCAAGAAGAACTGGCCAGGAATAATAGAAGAGCACAAACCGATGAAATGAATACATTCCCAAACAATCAGTTATATTCTTTTAAACCGTCACCTGTTGACTGTGATACTGTCATTCTAGTCATTAGTTCTCTCAAAGAGTCAAATGCGTACGGATCCGATGGCATACCGCTCCGTTTTATAAAAGCCACTCTATATATAATTTTATTTTACATTACTATAATTATTAATACATCTATCGTAACTAATATCTACCCAGAAACGTGGAAAAATCCCCATGTTGTTCCTTATTTTAAAAACGGAGATAGAGACGAAATTTCTAATTACAGGCCAATTTCTTTACTCCCGGTCTTATCTAAAATATTAGAAAAAATAGTATCAAACCAGTTAACTGAATACTTAGAAAGTAATCACCTCATTTCTGACAGTCAACATGGCTTTCGACCAAAACTATCAACGGAAACAGCACTATTAAAAATATCGGATAAAATCTACGATAACATAGACAAGAAGAAAATTTCCCTCTTACTACTTCTCGATCTGTCGAAAGCTTTTGATAGTGTGAACCATGAAATTTTGCTGGGTAAATGTCAGACACTTTATATTGATCCATCCTGGTTCACAGACTATTTACGTAATCGAGTACAATCTGTCAGACTCAAAAATGTTGTCTCAACCCCCAAAAACGTCGGTTTTGGTGTACCTCAAGGTTCAATCCTAGGACCAATTTTATTCAACATCTATGTAAATGACCTGAGAAATTTTTTAAGTAACTGTTTCATTGTTCAGTATGCTGATGACACTCAAATAATAATTGATGGCTACATCGATAACTTGGAAGATTTAGTACGCAAAGCTGAGGAGATTTTATATAGAGTGAAGATGTATTTTCAAATAAATGGCTTATTGCTGAATGAAAGTAAAACTCAATGTATATTCCTAGGCTCCAGACAATATCTATCCGAAATCGGGGATAACATCAAAATCAATTTTAATGGGGCCATCATCGAACCTATGGAATCCGTAAAGAATCTTGGAGTGCACTTCGATAAATACATGACATTTGAAAAACATATTGATGAACTGCACAGAAAAGTTATGGGGACACTTATTTATCTCAATAGACTAAAAAATTTATTCGAACCAGAAACTCGCCTAATCGTAGTGCAATCATTAGTATTAAGTTTAATTCATTACTGCTATATAATATGGGGTTCAACAAGCAACGTCCTTATGCAACGAGTACAAAAACTTCAAAATTTTGCGGCTCGGGTGGCCATGGGTACAGTGAGAAAATATGATCATATATCTCCAATTTTACTAGAACTGGGTTGGTTGAAAGTGAAAAACAAGTACACTTTTGATGTTTGCGTTTTGGTTTTTAAAGTTTTAAAAAATGTTTTTCCGAACTGGCTTTATAATTTTAGAACCGTTGACTCGGTGACAGGGATAACTACAAGACAAGCAAATAATCTAGTGTCCAGAAGAGCCAATACCTATATAGGATCAAGGGAAATAAATACTAAAGGTCCACAGTTATGGAATAGTTTACCTGGCTCATTGAAAGACGAAGAATCCCTAAGATCTTTTAAAAATAAACTAAGAAAACATCTTTTAAACAATAATTAATCTTCGTAGATAAGTTTTATAGGAAACAACCGTACCTGACATTAGCCACGTCTCACGTCAATAACCGCTTTTTAAGACATACCATTATCTATGAAGAACATTTTATGTTGGAGTAATTTTACTAATTATTGTTTTAGGAACAATGTTTTATAACCGAAATCGTGATTTTCCTAATTCAGGTTTTGTATATATGTATGTATGTGTGTATGTGTGTATATGTGTGTATATGTATATATAGATATGTATATGTATGTATGTGTATGTTGTTATAGTATACTATGATTTTATTGTTTTAATAGCTTTAATGTGCGCTTTCTAACCTTGGTTGATGACCTGATGTAAATAGAAAACCCAATGTATTATTGGAATAAAGGATATTATTATTATTATTATTATTATTGATCTCCAACTTCAAAGGTGACCTCATCGTCATTCTGGTATTGCGGGTTCGTTTCCCACTACTGGACATCATGATCTCTTCAAATTTCTTTGAAGTTGGGGCTCAAGACTTTGAAGTGACAAGTGTATCCAAAAGGAAAAAGAGCAAAGAATTTGATGAGTTATTACTCCTATTTTACATATATCTGGTTAAAATGATCAGTAGATTCTACATATATATATATATATATGTATATATATATATATATATATATATATATATATATATATATATATATATATATGTATCTATATATATATATATATATATATATATATATATATATATATATATATATATATATATATATATATATATATATGATTTGACCTCCCTTGAAAAATATACTGAGGGCGCTCATGCACCACGCTCACATTTTTGCCACCCATCAAGGAACATCCAACCCTTCAGCGACTCATAACCTTACTAATGCCACAGAGGCCACCATGGTTGTCAAACCCTTGTCCAACTCACAGATGCCACCAGCTCTCTCATTCATACCTTTGGTCAGAAGCATCTCACCTTTAACCTCAGTGACAGATAATACCACTAGTGGTTTTTGGTTGCAGACATCTCAATACCTCATCTTGGAGTGGATTTCCTGGGACATCACCAACCGCTCATGGACATTGCCAACAAGTATTGTCGATGCCCCCGATCTATCCTTAATGCCAATCACTGCAGCCCCACAGAACTCACCTTCCACATCAACAATTCCAAAGACGAGTTTGCCTACCTGCTCAACCCATACTGAGATGTCTTCCAACAAGAATTACTATACTCTCATCTTTGTCTACTGCCTGAAAAACTCACCGCTACAAAGAAAACTTTTGCAAATATGGCGAGGATAGATGTGTATCAAAAGGCATCCAGTCCAAGGGCATCTCCTCTCCACATCATGTGGGGACTATAGAAAGCTGAATGTGATCACCGAATCTTGGCCACTACCCCCTCCCTAACATCGCAGATGTAGCCACCTTCCTGCACTGTGCAAAACATTTCTCACAGTTGGACTTTCTCAAAGGCTATTTCCAGGTCCCCATGAATCCTGAAGACATCCCAAAGATCGCCATCACAACACCCTTCAGCACTTTCACCTTCAATTACCCTTGCTTTGGCTTTTGCAATACAGGAACTACTTTTCAATAACTGATGGATGACCTTGGCCCCACTCTACAAAGTTCTCAAGGGCAAGCCAAAATCCCTCGCCTGGGGAACCTTGCAAGCAACTCCCTTCATCTCCACCAAAAACACCCTCACCAAGGCCACCACCCTGTCACTCCCTGCACCAGGCCATCCTCTACTGTTTTTCATGGACCCTAACAATGCAGCCGTAGGAGCGGTCTTAGAACAGATCATCCACAGTCATCCTCGACCCCTCATTTTTTTTCAGGTTGTCAGAGACAAACTCTGAGTTTCATTGCGAGCTCCTGGCTACATACCTGTCAAACACTTCCGACATTTTTTGGAGGTCACACCTTTTACATTTCAAACTAACCACCTGCTACTAGAGCATTCAATAAACCACCAGTCCGATACCTGGTCAACCCATCAGCGCTGCCACTTGTCAGCCATTGCCGAGTTCAATTGCACCGTTTGTCACGTCCCCGGGAGACACAACCCCGTCGCTGACACCCTCTCTAGAATCTCCATTGATGCAGTACACCTCGATTACAAGCAGCTGATGGACAAGCAACAGCTTAAAACCTGCAAGACCTCTTTAATGTTTCTGTAATGGCACGACATCCCCTCAACAACAATAGCCTCACCTCCATCCATGGTCTGGTACACACTTCAGGACAATCTTCAGGCACCCTCCTGAAGAAGTGAATGTTCTGCCGGCCAATTCTCCAAAATCAAGTTTCACACAAATTTAGGTGTAGGTGCCCTCATCACCCATAATGCTGTTTTGCCCATGTCCACATCAACCTTGTAAGACTACTCCTGTGCTCTAAAATGCATCATTTCTGACTCAATGGTTGACAAGATGGCCCTAAGCCACCCTTATGACAGATGCATCAGCAGCATCATGTGCCAGTGCTTTCCTCTTACGTGAGTTTTGAGATTCGGCATACCCGATCACATTACCTCCGACAGAGGCCCTATCTTTACATCACAGCTCTGGATGTTCCTGAACCTCTTCCGCTGCACCCTGTTGCATCATACAACTGCTTACCATCCCAAGTCCAACGGCATGATTGTGAAGTTCCATTTTACCTTGAAAGCAGCTCTCATGTCTTGCTGCAACTCCTCGAACTGGTACTCGCAGCTTCCATGGGTTCTACTTGGCCTTTGGAACATGTCCAAATAGGTCCTTGACTTGTCAACAGCCGATATGGTGTATGGTTATCCACTTATGATACTTGGTGAATTCTCTCCCAATAATAACATCTCTCCTGACATCATCACTGGCTCCTACCGGGTCCTCGACTGCAAGCAGAAAGCCTTTCTTGTCGACTGCCTTCTGATAGATTGAGTTGCAATTGACCTCTGCAACACACTGGTCAGCTCTCAAGAGAGAGTTATTGCGCCAGCACTTTTAAGCCTGGGTTTCTCACGCCACAAGCAACGTGTCGTCGCCAGTTTTAGACAACACATTGCAAAATTCCGTGATTTTAGCGGCAATGCACATAGCAATGCACCAGTGGCGCCAACATAGAGCACACCTGATTTTCATATATATAGGAGTCATAAAGGCTAATAACAAATAATTGTATATGATTGGTCTATTAATTTCCTAACCGCTGATTGGCCAGCAATTCATATAAATACAGCTGTAGTTCATTAACAAAGTATCATTTAAAGATCATACTTCTTGTCTTAATCAACTCCTGCCAAAAATCTAAGAATTTACAATCCTTATGCACTTGTGTATGTATATATATATAAGCATATGCATAAGGGTTGCACATCCTAATATTAAAAAATGCCTGCTAAAAAGCTGGATATTTTTCAGGAGAAACCAATGGCAATCATATAAGCTGGTGTAATGGTTTAGTTGCTGCTCATCGAGTTGTGTGCCTAATGGATTTAGCCAAGTTCATCAGCCAAGTGTTCAGAGTTGAAGCCAAAGAGACAAAGCACTAAAAGCCGTCCATCATCCTGCTGCCAAAGATAAAAGCCCAGGAAAGACATATGCCGAGGATTTTCACTTGAGCCCTTTGAGCCATTCGGCACTGCAGGAGATAGTGGAGAGGATGAAGATGTATGCAATTCAGTCCATAAATTATGACTCAATCATGACAAATTGTAATACTTAGCAAAAGTAAAAATGTCAACAAAATAAGCTTTTGGGAAAAATTCTCGGAACTGGTATAACTTCGACTTTTGGTGCTTCTCTGAAATGGAATGTTCCAGGAAAGAAGTAAAGATAAGGGAAGAAATGACAACATTATCATGAATGCCACAGAACTCCTTGTATCGAGTGATTGAATAAGCAACGAACATTCCCGTTGCAGTTGCTTCAGGGACGCTTATCATAGCTACACGACATCTTAAGAAATTCTGCACACAACTGAGGTGCGTGTCATCTTGCTCCATACCAAACAACAAAAAAGTATCATATATAGCGATTTTTATCCCTCTCTCTGAATATATACGTTTTCTATTCTAGTGAGGATTCTTTATATGTCGATATATTTAGATAGTAACATGAAGGCGTGTGTGTGTATGTGTGTGTTTTTTGTATCTTCTTCATTTTATCATTATCTCTGATCTCTCGTTGGCAGTCGGAACATTTGACGACATCATTGTTTTTAGGCGTATAGATATTTTGCTGGATTTACTTTAATGGGCTTTAAAGCAATGAGATAACAGGTTCTTTCAAATGTTTTTTATGATTTTTCAGAATTTGAAAGTGATGATTTTTAAATCTCGATTCATGCCAAAATCTGATATCCAAATCAGGACGTTCACAATATACTAGACCTTTTCAACTGACACTAAGTGACTCTTTCCGCAGAGCGTAACAGACCATTGTTTCCTCTACTGCTGATGTCACTTCCTGATGAGAAATCGTCTGAAAACTGTGTTCTTGACATCAATCCTCCCTGTGACAAAGTACGTTCCGCTAAGAGATACTGAAAATTGGTTTTTGTTAAGGTTAAGTTCATGCAGTTATATCAATATATTTGTTTACCAACAGCATACCTGCTGTTGAACAACTTCTATTAACCAATTTATCTTCGAAAAATTCTTACCGGAAGTTATACATTCTAAACTCACGGTCGCTTGGGTTATCAGCTTCATAAACATGAAATGTTTTCATAAATTTATGGCGTGAAATCTGTGCTTTCCACGTATCGTTCTCAGAATTTTAGTCCGCAAATAATTTCCCCCCTACTCTTCTTATCTTAATGTTAAATGTTGTGTCCTTGTAATGATGGCAGCTAAGAGCTATCTAATTTTGTTTTTTCGCCAGTTGAAAGTACCGTAAGTTTAGGGATACTTAGGGACGTGTGTTTAGTGAGGCAGATGAAGGCAGGCACACACACAAACACGCACACATGCATGCGCGCCACGAAAGCATTTGACTCTACTAAAATACAAAATTCTTTGTGATTAAAACACAGGTCCCGTTTGAAAATTATTATAGGGTAAAGTTTCTCTTTCCCCTTGAAGAAAATGAATAATGCTCCAGAATAGAATTATCTTTTCATTTAAATTAACGTAATGTGGCTCCGTGTCAGTAGTAAATCATAAAGCATGCTCATCAGAATGGTAAAAAAAAAGATAAAAAAATCCAGCTGTACGGAATTGAAACATAAATCGTGTATAGATGGCTGATATCTGACGTGGAGTAAGCAGTATTACCACAGTTGTCTATCATCTCTCTCCCTCCTTTTTGTAAATACTGTACGATAAAAGTCCAGGAAATCATCACATATCGCTGCGATTTCACATTTTTACGACTCTGCTTGAGTCAGATTGATGATGGTCCTCATTTGCAGGACACTGATAAAACAAAGAATGAAATTCTTCCCGAAACGTTTCAAGTAAACAAATGTTTTCCTCTTTTATAACAATGTTTCAATTGCTGCAGCATGGGACCACGGTAGGAAAACAGTTAAGTGCTTTTATTAGTTACATATGATATAATAATTAATAAATTTATTTGAATATGCCATGTGTATATAATGTCAACGTGGCATAGTCATATAAATAAATTATCTTAACAGCTGCATGTCGTTACGAAAGCTACTCCTTATTTAAAATGTTCCGATTCATAATTTCCCTGCAGTGGAAATACCTTTTAGTGCTCGTGTTGAATATACAACTTTATCTGGTAAAATAAAGATGAAACTCGACGCTAACAGCAGAGGTTCAGAATGAAAACGGTTCACTATTGTCATCCACTTGTTTTTAGGATGCATACCATGCGTTAAATATTTGCGAAATTGTTTCAAACGTCGCATTCGATATCACACGACAGTCCGGATCAGCTGCAGTCTGGCAAATGATGTGTTTGGAAACAATAAAACCACATCATTATTCTTTTGTCTGCTTGTATGGAAGTAATCTCGGCGAGGACAAAACAATTTGATGATTCATTATCTGTCGTGAAATTGGTTTATTCTCTTTCCTCTTTTTCGGGTCACTGGGTCATGACTGTAATTCAGAACGATTTATTTGGCAGTGTTCGCCATGACAGATGCTTACTGGCAAGCAAATTTTTATGTTTATAGGTAAATAAATCGCGACCACGGAGAATCTGGAAAAGAAATAATTTGACAAGGTAGAAATCTCCAAGGTTGAGAATAACTCCTAAGAAAAACAAATATCAGCCTTTGCTGCATTAATGCTGTGTAACTTAATTGTCATAAATTTCTAGTAAATTTTTAAATTTTTACATTTTTAATGTTAACTGTTTAAATGTTGTATTCTTTCATAATTAGCTTTTTGTCTTCTCACCGGTGGTTATCTTAGTGTATA
>NC_061100.1:53462245-53464745 GCF_015104395.2 Macrobrachium nipponense
AGAATTAGGTTTCCTAAGACTAACCCTAATCACCTGTAAATCCAAAAACAAAGATAGGTAAGCCTCTCAATTACAAGGATAGCTTCAAGATTTTATGTTGTCCAATGTAATCTATAAATATGAATGCCCAAGATGCCTTGGTACTTATATTGGCTCAACACGGAGATTGTTGCAAGTCCGTTATTATAGTCACATAGGACTCCAGCTATAGGAGGGACGGGATTCCAGGATATCGAATCCCGAACTCTCGAGTATTCGAAACACATGCCTCAAAATGCAAGATTCCTATGGAAAAAACACATTTTTCTATCCTTACCTCAACAACCCAAGCATCCTTTCTAACTACACTTGAGTCACTTTACATTAAACACCTGTCGCCTAATTAAACAATTACGTCTCTGCCACTCCCCTTTCGTTGGCCTGAAGTGTAGTTTGGTCGGTCCTCACGTTTTCTAGTCATTCTGCTCTTGTTCTCTGAACTGATAGGTAGTCTTTTAATACTTCTAAGCTTCTTTTAAAATAATTCATATTTTTGGATTGTACCTTTTACTTTATTTACTGTTTTTTAAAAAAGAATAAAATTTTTATTCCAGACTGATGATGTGCCAATGTGTTGGGGCACGAAACGTCTCTAATAAACTTATCATGTAAGCTGTTGTCTTGCTGGAACCCCTGTTGGAATGTGTAGCTGTCTGCCCGCTGTCATTGTATTTCTTCCTTCCGCTGGATGTTTGCGTCTGCTGCTGTCTCTCCTGTTTTCTGCTCAGGATTCGTTTGAGGACCGTCCGCCACTTCGCCCAACTGCTTCCAACCTAGATATCCGTCAGAAGTCCTATCCCTTGCCAGGACCTAGAAAATTATACCACAAACACGAGAAAGGCCAAAGTGATCTCGACTTTCTCCGCTTCTGCCAGCTTAGCCGTATATATCCGAAGTTCGTTCGCTTCAAGCTTTACAAGTCTTCGCTGTACCACACACATTTTTACCGTGATGCCTTGGACGAATTGCTGTCAAGAGAGATCCATACCAAGCAACGTGCCCTGGACGATTTACATGAGAAATGCAAGAAAACTCGAGAACAATTATTCCCACTGTTATCCATGTTGGATCTGATTATTTTAAAATAAAAACCTATTTACCAAACTGTTAATTTATTCATTGATAAGTACACACACGCCACCAAAGAAAGCTGAAAGCTTTAGGTATTTTTACTCCTGATTTTAATGTTCGTTGTTCTTGTATTTTAATTTGGTCAGACTATGTATTATCTAAGAGAGAAGAGTTTTACTGTCTTTTGGCCTTGACTTTTGCATTCCATCTTACAGACCGAACTTTCCACATTTCTTTTTTCCCTTTTGAGGTATTGTTCCAAAGAATTAAGAACCTCGGACACGTAACATGAGTTCCTTGCAACAAAAATCTCCTTGGCATTACATTGATGTATACAAAAAGCTAAAACAAATTGGGCCCCGTTCTTTAGAAAAGAAGATATGGAAATCCTTAAAAACTGAGTAAAAATAAAGACTTAATAATATGTAAACCTGATAAGGGAAAAAGGCGTGGTAATTCTTAATAGAGGTGATTATCTGAATAAAATGAACCTAATACTAACTGATGAACCAAATTTAAATGTATAGGGGAACCCAACTTTGCAGATATTTACAAACGGGAGGATAAAATAACCGCTTTCTAAGAAAAATTAAACAAGAAGGTATTATTAGTGATAATGTTTACCAGGAACTACTAGTTACCGGCTCCTCTTCAGTATTCTCTATGGCTTGCCAAAAATTCATAAGGAAGGTACACCTTTAAGACCTATCATGTCAGCTTATAAACAGCCCTTCGTTTAAGATATCCAATTTATAGTTCAATTACTAACTGATTTCTCAAAACTCGCAATATGTTTTAAAAAATGATTTTGAATTTCAACAAACAATAATTCAACAGATGGTGAACTAATTATGACTAGTTTTGACATCGAATCGTTGTTCACTAATGTTCCAGTTACAGAAACCATAGACATTATTCTTAATAAAGTTTATGAGGGTATAGAAGAATTTCACGGTTTTAGCAGACACCTTTTAAGACACTACTCGAACTTGCTGTGCAAGATTCGGCTTTCGTTTTTAACAAACAGCTTTACTCGCAGGTCGAGGGAGTTGCTGTTGGGATCACCGTTAGGACCTTTATTTGCTAACTTTTTTATGAGTCATCTGAAGAAAAATTTTTTAAATAGTTGCCCTGATAATTTTAAACCAGCATTTTATAGAAGGTACGTTGATGATACTTTTACCCTGTTTACGAGTTTCTTGATTATATATCAACACTGTTCATCCAACGTGAAATTTACCATAGAAACTGAAAACAACAATTCAATAGCCTTCTTGGATGTAAAAATTACTAGGAGTGAACAACGTTTTAATACTAGTGTATATCGCAAGAGTACTTTTACTGGATTGGGAATTAATTTTTACAGTTCGTGTTTTTATGGCTTTAAAGC